>NW_006800358.1:247320-289890 GCF_000485575.1 Poecilia formosa
AAAGAGTGGGCGAGTTGCTAGGCAACCAAAGAGTGGGCGAGTTAGTCGACTCCACCAACTACATTTAAAAGTCAGTTTCATATTTTAACTTATTAAAAGTCAATTCTACAGTTTGATTATGTCTGTAAAGTTTATCTGACTATTGGAAGGAGGGTCAGAGTCTGAGGCAGTTACCTGTGTGCTGTACAGTCAGATGTTGGGATGGTTTTCTTTCAATTGTTTTGGCTTACAATTGCTGATTTTTTTTTTTTTTCAGAAGGTTGTGGTAAATTTTGTTCAAGCTTTATATTTACCATAAAATGGTCACATAACTTTTCCTTTCCTTCTCTTTTCCTCATCTTTTCCCTCCTTACCTGAGCTGACCCTGCATCACCGTCCTGCTGCTGGTCGCGGGTCTAATGTCTCCTCCCTGACCTTCTGCTCTTTCTATTGCAACAATAAAAACTTACTTTCAATATATGGAAAGCAACAGTGAGCACAACTTCTGCACAGAAATTACAGATGGTTCTGGAGAGTAACTAGTTTCAGTTCAGCTAAGATTATCTCAACTTACGCCTTTTGTTTGGAAGAATACGGCGAAGCTTTCTGTCGTTTGGCTCTGGATGGTCTGAGGTTCATCTTTCAAGAGACGCCATGAAACACAAACTTAAATTATAAGGGCGCTACGTGGATTGGTCAGAAAACGTTACGGTCAGATTTATGGAAACTGGTGAAAATTGCAAGTCTGTGTAAAATTTGCCAGAAATTTGTTACAATCACAACTTCCTCTAAGTAGGGGCGGCCATTTATTGTATCGTTTATTATTTATCGTGATGCATTTCTTCGTAATAAGAATTCCGATTTATTCTTGTCACGATAAATTCCAATGAATGATGTTTAAAATCCCCCAAAACTTTCAGGATTGTTAGTTTTACCATTGTTTAATGAAAGTAACAATAAATTTGACAATATCACTAAATGTAGTGAAATAAATCACACTTCTTCTTTTTGTGTCCTAAAGAAGTGCGTCACATATGGCGTGTTTTTTAAAGTATTCATGTTTGTTGGGCTGTGATTGGTGAGTCATGTGTCACAGCCATACATTCACCAAAAAAAGAAATAAAGATGTTTTGTATAATCACGTTAATCGATATTACAGAGGCACCATAAAATATAGTGATAAAACCTTCAGTGTAGGGATAATAGAAATATCGTGATTTAAGATTATTTATCGTAATAAATCCCACCCATGTTCACCCCAACCTACGATAAACTACAAAAAATAAAAAATAAAAAAAACGACTTCAAAAATGAAAAAATAAAGGATTTCATGAGACACCAACAAATTAGAAGCAAACAGATGATCCAGTGAGTTTCACATGGCTGAATGAAAAGAACCAAGACAATGAAGCCGGCATGCCAACAGCATTCTCTCCTTGTCTGAAACCAAACTGATCAATAACAGCGATTGGTGATCTGAGACCAGGTTAGGGAAGCTCAGGTTCTACATGGAGGGTCTCTGTAGCTGCGTTTCCATGGAACTGGGCAATTTCACATTTTGAAAGTTAATTTGTTTAAAGAAATATGCTAAGAAGTTTTGCTTAAGGGATGATTTTTTTTGGCTGTATTAAAATTGTTTTATTTCACAAAACTGTAGTAGAAACACTTTGTCACATCACATCAACAACTGGATGTTACTACTGGTGGAAACGACAAAGGAGATGACAGGAAGTGACATTATGACGTGGTATGTTTTTTAATAACTTATTGCGTGAACAAACTTATTCACATGTGATTTTAATTGAGTTTCTTATTTAATAGAAGCACCAAAATTGTGAAAAACATTTTTTTTAGACATTAGCAGAATATTGATAAAGTTTTGTGCACATCTGTAATGGAAACGCAGCTACAGTCAATCAGGGAGGGATGAGTAAGTAGGACAGGAAACTGGACCATGAGACAAACCGTATTTCTACACAACAATTAAAATAAAACACCAATATGGGGGAATGAGCAGCGGTGCAGGTTTGAGGCAAACAGTGGGGCTGTGCAGGTCGCTGTGGCTGTGAGGAGGCGGACAGGGTTGGTTGGACGTCAGACCAGACAAGGCCAGTGACGGTAAAATGGGGACAATGGGAGAATGCAGCACAGATCAGGGTACTACCTAGGGGAGCATGAGTCTGGGCCGGGGCGGCAGAGGGAGGATAAGCAACTAGCAGGTGCCAATTGTCCTCCCCTGGGCTCCGCTGGGCTTTAACAGGGTCATATTCTGGGCAGACTGAACCCTCACCCTGCTCCATCTGAAGGACACAAGATGCTCACAGTCAGCCCTGCTGGCTTACCGTCAGTCAGACTGCAGGCAGGCCAGCGACGTAAGCAAAAACACATCCATGTTCGTCATTTAGTCCTTTACAATCTGTCCTTACTGAAACACTTTCACCAAGCAGAGGACAGCAGGCGTACTTTGAGTCTGCGTTAAAACGTCTTGGACCAGCTGATGCCTTAAATACGACAGAGTGTTTGGGCCAGGAAGAAACAGTTACTACGAGAATAAAGTTGTGATATCATGAAACCTCAAGACACAAAAACGCTGTCAAAATGAGGACTGTTGAGTGAGTTATGCTTTGGTTTTACAGATAAGTAAATGGTTCATATGTTCAGCATCAGATTATCAATCTGTAGCCGACCACAGATTGATAATCTGACGCTGATGTGTTAACTAAAGCCCTTTATTCTCATAATACTGATGACTATTATGACTTTATTCTCGTAATTCCAGTTTTTAATGTTTTCCTGGTGAGCCTGGCTCCAACACTCGATCGTAACCTTGAAACTGATGGTTGTTGTTTTGGGATTCAATAAAAGACTAAATAACAGAACAGTGGATACAAATTCAGCAACTCATTAAGCAACTAGCAAATTACTGGATAAGCTGTTAATCAGTGAGTCAGACTGGGCTGCGGTTTGGGAGTTTAACTGATTAGGGGAAGAAGTTTCGGTCGTGAAGATCTGACCTCTGCCAACACAGCAGCTGGATGCGAAGCAACCCGTTACTCCACAAAGGAAGGCCGTTTGTTCACTTACTGGTTTCTGTCAACCAGCCTTCCTACTTGATCCTGACAGATCAATAGCTACCGCTGCTCTAGAAAACGGCTTAAAGATTTTGACAAGTAACTGAAAGACTTTTGCTTCCCACAACAGAAAGAACGAAAAACAAAACAGAAAACTGAGCAGACTGGCTGTGGGTTGAAAGAAGCTAAAAAACTAAGCAACCAAGGAGCTTAAGGCAATTAAAAGATTTCTCATGGGAAAAGGGATAAAGGAAAATCTATTAGTATCTGAACGAATTAACCTGAACAGAGCCGTCTGGGTCATGCTGTCACTTATCTTAAAGAATAAAACTATGAAAACAACAGAAGTAAAAAAACAACTAATTATGATGTCTGCAGACAAAATAGCCCTTCAAAATATAGCAGAAGTAAAATGATCAGGCTCATTTTAATTTATCATTCAATTAATTAATTAATTGGTTGTTGTGAAGCTGCTAAGTTGGCAGCAATGCAGACAAAACAAAAGGAGAATCTGCTGATGTTCAGACTTTAGCAGAGATAAATATCGGTTTCATATCCGTCGCTGATCACCTAAGATGAACGGTAAGCCGGCCGATTGATCGGTGCACCCGTACAGATAACGAGACTGAATCATCGAGCAGAGGAGTAAGTCTGGAAATATTTTCCATTAAAATTTAAAGACATGGTTTGAACTTGTCTGAAATATCCAAATTAAACAAACCAACATCTCCAACTACAAAAACCCCCAAAATATTTTCTTCAACAAAACCTAATGCTACTCTGAGCATTTCCTTTAGAGATTGCAACACGTTGCGAAAAAGTCTGCCATTGCTGAGGAGATTCCCACAATGACAGCAATGTGTCATGCTCCTAACAGTGTCATGCTGCTCTTTAACCCAAACAAAGTTGCTCATGCAGCTTTAGTGAGCAATCAGTCCAGAGGTGCGGATCTGTCCAAACCATGCAGGAGGACGAGTCCGAGAAGAAGAGGCCGTCTCAAAACGTGGAATCAGTCCGACGGGTAAAAAACAAGGCTGGGATGCACCAAGACATAAAAACTACCAGGTGTCCTGCTTATAAAACTACGGCATGCCAGGTGAGCGGTCAGACCTGACCACATCCAAACGCACAGCAGCAGAGTTATAGAGACTGCAGGACCTCACAGCACGAGGGCCACGGTTGGGCAGGAGCAGGAGAAAAACAGGAATCAGCGTACAGAGACCAGCTGCGTTTCCACTGACCATGTAGCTGCGCAAACTGTAATTATGAAAATAAATCTGCTTCATGGAAACACGGGAATTTAGAAAAAACTTTGAGAAAGTTTTGGTCCTCAGAAGGGGAGATTTTTTAAATATATCTGTATCAAAATTGGTTTATTTCACACTTTTTTCACATCTCATGAGTCACATGATCAACAGCCAGATGTTACTACTGCCAGAAAAGACAAAGAGGAGGGTCACAGTGCCGCATCCTTTTCACGTGATTTTAATTTAGTTTCTTATTTAATAGATACACTGCAATTGTGAACCGTTTTTTCAATACTAGCGGAATACCAATGAAGTTTTGTGCACATTTGAATGGAAACATAGTTAATAATTATGTTTCCATTGGAGTAAAATCAATAAACCTGTTTAAAAAAAACACGGTAACTTCGAAAAAACTTCTATAAAAACGTTTTGCGTTAGAATAAGGTGATTTACCGGCTTTATCAATATTTGTGTATTTTTCACATCATGTGTCGTGATCAACAGCCGGATGTTACTACTGGTGGAAAAGACAAAGAAGATGACAGGAAGTGGTTGGGGGATGATGGTGCGGAATGATCTTTTAATGACTTTTCGCATGAACAAACTCATTCACGTGTGATTTTAATTTAGTTTTTTATTTTATGGAAACAACGCAGTTTGTGAAATTGTGTTTCTTCAACATTAGAGTCACTGATGCTGACAATTTTGAGCACATTAGTGTTGGAAACGTAGCTGGCATCTGGTCCATTGACCTTAAAAATGCAGATTGGAATTACAACTTTTTGCTTAATGGAAATGCAGAAATTTCAATAAATGGCTTCTGTGCAGGGATGAGGTGGTTTTTTGGCTGTTTTTCTGTATAAATTGAGATTTTTCAACATTAGTGGAACATCAACACTTGCTAACAGCTAGTCGGGGTTTTCATGACAACATAAACTGACTTATTCACTCATTCACACATGCATTTGCTCATGCAGTGGGTGGGTTGTGTCATGACATGCTGTGAAGAGGCAGAAACAAACGTCTCAGCATTTTCCAATGATGCAAACCATGCAGAATCCAAGTCTCTCATTCTGCTGTAGCACCTGAAACTGGCAGAAGTTTCCCCGACCCGAGTGACAGAGAATGCTGGTTGGCTTGTTTGGATCATGCCGTCACAGACACAACAACGCTAGAGAAAACGCTGGAGACCGACGGATGCTGACAATTATGAATGAACATGTAGAGGAGTACGCGTTCTGCAAAGCAATGTTTCTGTCTGAATTTCATGACGGTCTTACAGTCTAAAGAAAACCAATTTCTAAAATACTGGAAAGTAGTTTAGCAAAACAAAAAAAACCTAAAAGAAATAGACGTATCTGACTAAAGATGCAGCTAAACGTTTAAATAACATCTTTAATATTGATAGAAATATTGCATTTGCATGAAGCGCTCCTGCAGTTAGTTTTTTTTGTTGTTTTTTTTCACGAATGGATTCATTGAAGATGGATGAAGTCCACGGCTTAACGGATCTCAAATCTTCTACCTAATTTTGCCCAGCTGGCCCTTGGCTCTGGACAAAGGCTGCAGCGCGAAGTCGTCACCTATGACCACTCGGTTGGAATACATCTACACCGGGAGAGCAAACACAGGGGCAAGATGAAGAACACACAGACAGAGAGGTTAGAAATCCAGCTCTCTCACACACACACACACACACACACACACACACACACACACACACAACAGGACGGAGACTGAAGCAGCAGACGCTACAGACGGCACACAGGACCGGAGAAGTTGGCTCATTTTCTGTTCTGAGAAACAAGCCGAGACGATAAATTATGTCCAGATGGACGAATCGATACGGAAAGAGAGCAGAGGTGACGCTGTGCGCTTCTCAGTCTGTGATCAGACGCCAGTCATGCAGAGCAAACAAAAGCATGATAATATTCCTGTTTGGAAGCAGAACAAACAAAGGCTAAAAACAGACTAACACAGATCACTTTACAGGCCGTCTACATTTTGGATTTCTTCTAAATAAACTTCATTTTTAAGACTTATCGTATAATTGTTGCCAATTTTTGGCTCTATGTAGGAATATATGTATTTCTGCATAGGTGGGCATTTATCGCAATGTTTATCACTTATTGTGAAAAGGTTCTTAGAAGAATTTGATTTATTGTTTTGAAAAATGTCTTTAAAAGGCTCAAAAATGGCAGCCATCTTGAAAAATGGCAGCCATCTTGAACTGGCTGATGGGAAACATGAAAAGCATAACAAGCTTTTATGCCCGTTTCCACATCTGAAAGATTTCATAGAGAGATTATAGCACAGAAACAAGCTGCACTAATATATCGATATATGTTAACAGAAGACATTTTAAAGAAAACAAAGCGTCTTTTTTCATTTAAATTCAGATACATTTAGAACTGAATTCGTTCAAACCTTTTAGAAAACATCCTGTAAAACTTTTTCATTTGTAATCAGCAGCAAAATAAAAATGGTGCAGCTGGTTTACATGTACAAACAAAATGCATAAATCATTTAGTAACATTTAGGAAAAATAAAAGAATTTAAGAAAGTAAAACATTGTGCTTGACAACAGCAAAGCGAACTGGTTTCCTGCACGAAGCATCTGGCTGCTGGTAGTTACCTGGCTCTTCTGTGTGCTGGTGGGACACAGGTGTCTGTAGAGGACCTTCTTCATCACTTCAGGAAACAGGCAGGTGATGACGATGATGACGATGGCGAACCAGGCCGAGCCGCAGGACAGCAGCTGGACGAAGACGAAGTACATGTCCTGGGTGTGCAAGAACGGCCTGCAGGGGTTCAAACGACACAGATGTTAAACTGGAGTCACTTTTATGTGTTTAGCAGTAAAACTTCATTCAGTCCATCCAGGAAGTGGGGATACCAACTATTTATGCAAATTCACTCATGATTTGCAGATTCTGTGCAAACTTAAAGTCACCGGTCATTGCAACCTTTCTACAAATCTGACCTATCACCTCAATGCATTTCCTTATTTTCTGACCAATCACTGAAACTGGACTGAGTTTCGACCAATCCCATTTGATCCCTTCTAACATAACTTCCTGTTTCAGGACTAAAGACCAAACCTGCAAGACGTGACACCAAAATGATCCTTCATAAAAAGGTTTTGTTGAGACTGCAGACTTTCATCACTCAGTTTTTGGTAGAAAAAGAGAAAAGAAAAACCATAAATCAGGCAAATGGAAATTACTGAGCTTGCTTTAATTTATGATGTGATTATTTTATTTATTGCTTACTGTAACAATAATTATATGCTTGTACGATAATTTGAACAGTTTTATGTTTGGGCGTCGTCTCAGTTCAATATTCAAATTATTCCACATTTTGATTCCACTTACTGACCTGCAGCAGTTTAGTCTGGCATTTCTGAATTTGCATATTTTAAACTCTGATCCCCCCTTTACTTAATTTCACTCAAACTATTTCTGAATGTTAATTCTTTTTGTTTTTGAAAAGACTTAATTTTGACTGTTGGTTTTTTTATTTTTGGCCACAGTAATTATAAAAAAGCAGCATAACGTCCTGGAGGGGCTGACTGATTGCAGATCGGCAGATGGACTCGGAAGGATTTGCCCTTTTCACGGTAATTTCAGGTCCAACATCAGTTCGAGTCGTGCACTTAGGTAATGTTATTATGTCCTTAACGACAAATACAGATTCTATCAATAATGGCCCAATATGGTCACAATGGCTCCCAGACGTCCGATTGGTCCAGACCAGTTTAAACTGGTTTTATTGGTTCAACCATGTGGCAGATAATTAACCAGGACTAAATCTGAGCTTCCCAGACACTGGTGGGAAAATAAACAAAACGTTTTCTTTACTACGGCACAAAGAAAGATAAAATTTACTGTTAAAAAGTCGGTCAGAGGAAAAATGATGCCAAATAATTTTTAATTACTTTATAAAAGTCATTAAATTCCCTCCCAGTTGAAAACAAAGAAGAAGAAAAAAAAGATCTGGACTAAATGGCCGAGTCTGTAAAACCAATTAGATTTCATTTGGTTGTATTTGTGAATTATGTAATTCTGCTCTGTTTTTTGTTTTATGTGATGTTTTTGTTGAGGTGCTAAACCCCAAAAACAGACTTTCCTCTTCCATTCTGAACTTTGACCTTGAATGGCTGTGGCTTTAATAAATGTGACAGAAATAAAAAATAATTTGAAGGAATATTAAAACACTTGTCTGAGATTATTTTCCTGAGCTGATCAGACCAACTCCACTTTTTAAAATCAAAAGATTTCAAAACTTAACAATAAATATGAGCCATTTTTAAGAACATTCTCACCAGATGATGCCTCCGTAGAAGAGAGAGAAGATGAAATAGAAAGCGATTGACCCCCACGTCACAAAATGGTTCATCCAGGTCCAGAACTGGGTCTCCAACGCGAGCTGGGAAATAAAAGTCACGTTAAGAGATTGATGCAGGAGCGTTGGGGGCAATCTGCTTCTGTGCTGCGAAAGAGGCCTTGCTCCCCAACAACCCATTACAAATTATCTGCTGGAGTTAATGGCCGCTGACATCATCCTCCTCTCCACATGCTTTATCTCAAATAACCCGTCTGACTCCACACGTTACTAAGCTAAGAGACGGCAACAATAATTCAGACCAAAGTAAACAAACTGCAGGTGTAAAAACTACTGGTTATTAATTCACACTGTTGACTGCTTTGCGTTTACCTTCAGCGTGACGGTGATGACCATGACAGTAAAGACGAGCGTCCCAAATGTCCAGTTCCCAAACATCTGCAAGAAGCGATAGGTTGCAATATGAGCAGTCGGCTTCAGTTTGTCTCCAGCTGAATAAACTTCGTGATCAGAAAGAAACAGAAGCTCAGCTCACATGCACGTCTCTGTTAGTGTTGGAATATCTTCTGTTTACTCGGATCACAGACGGTAAAAATCTCAGGTGCAGTTAATTTAACTTAAAGTACTATTTTAGAAAAATTAAAATAAAAACGTGTGGTGTGGTGACAGGGAGGAAAATGTGAGCGGATCCACTGCTTAGATTTGGAGATTTAGAAGAAACATAAATCTTCTCAAAAGCTTAAAAGGTTTCAGTCCAAAGTTCAGTTTATGCTTTTTGTGCCATAAATTTCAGCTTAAGCAGCCAAAGACAGTTAATGTTCTGCAAAAGGTTTTTCTCAGTTACAAAAATTATTTTTAGGAGAGCACAGATTAATCAGAATCGGCCGATATTTACACGAGAAATCAATCCAATTCACTGATCTTATCTTCCTCCTCAAAGTCTGAAAATCAGCCGCTGTCTGATAATCATAGTTTCTGTTTTAGTGACTGTCAGACCACAAAAAAAAAAAACAAAAAAAAAATCATCGTTGGCTGAAATTGGAATCGGCAGATCAGACTTTTTAAAAACTCCTGATTGGCCAGCAAACTGCAATCGGTGCACTCCGATCGTTTTTTATGAGGTTAAAGTTATGGCTTATTTTTATTTAAAGTGCACTGATCAAAAATCAGTTTTAAGAAATTATGCATGCACTTAACTTGTGTTGCTTGTAATTAACATGTTAAACTATCCATACTCCTTGAATTGTTTGTCAAACTACAAACAAACTACATGGTATTTTATAGGGACTTTATGTGTAAAACCAAAACAAAGTACCGTATTAATGTCAAGCTTAAAGGCCTTGGTGTGTCACTTAATCTCAGTAAAAATGACGAAGGTGACCTATTATGCTTCCTTGAACATGTTAGGAAAAGTTTACGGCCTTCAAAACATGTCATTACATCGTTTTGCAGACAATCATTCTTCAATAATTAAATTTTAGTCGTTTTAGGGCGTCTTGTTAAGCTGCTGCTAGCCACGCCCCCCAACTCAATGTTTACACTCGCATGAAAATGGCTGCAACAGATGCACAATTATGCAACCATACATCTTAGACAAGCAGAAGTAGGGCCTCCTACACAACCAACAAGAATGAAGCAAGGGGTTTCTGGATGGTAAGTAACAACAAAACGCTCGTCTTTCCCAGCAGCCATTGTACAGAGCATACGGTGGTAATACCGGCTGATCAAACTGCTCGGGTTGCTAGGTAACGGGCTAGGCTCCACTCGGGTTGCTAGGCAATGGGCTAGGCTCCACTCGGGTTGCTAGGTAACGGGCTAGGTTCCGCTCGGGTTGCTAGGTAACGGGCTAGGTTCCGCTTGGGTTGCTAGGCAACGGTGCAGTTACCTAGCTTCCAGACACCAAAAAACAATTAATTATTCTGAAGAAAAAAGAAAAACTTTTTTTAAGTGCTTGGGTTAATATCCAAATGGAAATATAGAAATAGGTAAAAAATGAGTTTTGCATAATAGGTCTCCTTTACAATATTTGCAGATGTAAAATCTTAAATTTTTTTCCACTTCAGAAACATGCGCTACTTTGTGTTGGTCGATCACAAAAATTTGAAGTCAATAAATTGAAGCTTGCAAATGTAATGTAGCAGAATTTGCAGAAATTGAGTACTTTAGCACAGAAATGCAACTGAATCCATATTGAAGAGAATTATTGACAACATTTAAAGAGTAAACGGGATGATGATGAATCCTCGAGTCCTCCTATTAACCTCCCAAGGACATGCATTCAACTGTAGAGCAGACTCTTACCAGCTGCCTGTTAGCTCGCAACATCTGAAGACATGCACAGCAAGAAGGCAGAAGGAAAAAAGCGTAATCAACAAAAGATGGAAGGAGAGACAACCAACAGGGAATAATCAAAGTGAGGGCATTCAGAAACAGCAAACTACCAACTGAAAGAAAGATGGAGAGAAATGACGCGGGGAAAAAAAGAGAGAATGAACAAACTGTCGAATAAAAAAGGGAAGAAATAGAGAGATAGAAAACGGCAACATCAAGTCAACAGTTATGAAATAGCAGCAGGTTATTTCTACATCCAATAACAACAATATTAATAATAATAACAGCAGCAGTGAAAGCACACAAACACAAATATCTGAGCTGAATTTAATCACCAAGGATTTATGGCTTGAACTACTGTTTTCCAGCTTATAGAAGCAGCTGTGGAGCGCGTTGCTGGCAGACAGACCTGTCCGTTGCTCATGAGTGAGGTGTCCTCCCCCATCAGCAGGTAGGAGCCGAAGAAAAACACAAAGGCGTGAGTGAAGCCCAACATCGTCCAGTACAGGAACGTCCGGAACGACAGCAGAGAGTTCTTGCTGATGTCTCTGTGGGAGACGCACAAATACCAAGTTTATTCCCCATCGAGCTTCATGTGCACTGCAAAACAGAAACTCTCACCAAGTATTTTTGTAGTTTCTAGTGAAAATATCTTGGTACAGTAAACTAACTTACAAGTAACTTTCTAGCAAGATACAGGAGTTTGTTTTAATTCAATAATTCCTTAATTTTGGTGTAAAAATACTGGCTCCACTGGCAGATTATTTCACTTATGACATGAAATTTTCCCAATGTTATAAGTGAAACTTTTTGATCAATATTAAAGAATCATTGACTCAAAACAAACTCCTAAATCTTGATGCAAATTTACTTGTAAGTTAGTTTTGTTTTATTTTCAGCGTACTAAGATATTTCCACTAGAAACTGAATTGGGTTGGTGCTCCTTAACAGCAAAAACACAAAATCTTACCCAGTCCGGTCCAGTTTCTAGTGCAAATATCTTAGTACACTTAGGAGAAATTTAACTTACAAGTAACTGTTCAGAAAGATGAAGCAGCTAGTTTTAGGTCAATAATAATTTAATATTCGTACTGGTTCCACTGGCAGTACGAGTACCTAGCGCCGTTACCTAGCAACCACAGTCAAGCCCAGCCCGTCTCCTAGCAACCGAGTTCTAGTTCCGCTGGCACACTGTTTCACTTGACAAAACATTTTTCCTGATATAAGTGAAACTTTTTCATCAATATGAAGAAACTGACTTAAAACAAACTATTATGTCTTGCTGAAAAGTTACTATCGAGTTAGTTTTGTCTTATTTCAAGTGTACTAAGATATTTGCACTAGAAACTAGACCAAAAATACTTTGTAACATTTCTGTTTTTGCAGTGCATCTCCCATTTGACTTTGTTTAAATGACATTTTGGAGTTTATTGTTTTTAAAACAGTTGCTGGTGAGTAATAGTCGGTGTTGCGTAGACACAGGGCCTCACCTGTAGAGGCTGGGTTTAGCCTGCAGGATGTCGGGGTGGACCAGCTGCTCAAACAGACTGTACACCAGGATGGGCAGCGAGGTGAAGCAGATGTTGTACAGCGTCAGGTAAACGCTGTCATACAGGGTCTGGAGGGGACAGGGATCATTTCAACAGCAGATTATTAGACAAACAGGGCGACAACTGCACACACACACTGTTTGGGTAAATGGGAAAAGAACTGAAGCTAATAAAAACAAACATTTATAAAGGTGTATGCATCTCCTAAAGAAAGGTGGCACATTATAATGTGATCATTGGATCTGGTGGACTCGGTTCGATTTCACTCTGCAGTCAAACAAAATAAACTTGCAAAACCTGTTCCTCCCCTCGCCTGTGGGGGCGCTGCACAAAAAACACTGAAAGAAAAGATACGGAATCCTCTGAAGAAGACACTGAGCGCAACATCCTTCTTCACAAAATACAACAAAACTTTAGTGACAGAGCTCAGCGATTGTAGGATTTCTTCCACTAACGTTAGACTCACATGTTTGTTTTGGTTGAATTTACCCAGAATGCATCAGAATTGGTGTTCACATATGTAGGTCTGTCACAATAATTTTGCTGGATGAAAAACTGTCCCAGAAATTTTCACGATAAACAAAAATATTGTCATTTTGAGACCATTTTCAACTAATCAATAAATAATAATGGCTGATTAATAAAATGTATCCAAGTATACCCACTCAAAAATTAAAAAAAACTTTAATTTCTAAATAATATTTGAAGTGGAAATTATTTTAAATATCCAAAATAATAATAAATAAAATGGATTATGAACTCTCTGTAGCAAAAACAGCATTTAAAAAAATAATGATCATTCTGCTTCGACCAGGAAAACAGGCAAAAGTGGCAGGTAACGCAAACCAACTACTTTAAAATGGTGGCTTTCAAAAATAAATGGGAGCATCGCTTTACTAAAAAAAATATCGAGCTCATTTTAATTAATCATGGGATTAATTGATTTATTGTGACACGTATGAATTCGAACCGCGTCACATTTCACTTCAACCGAACCGAGGTTTGTAGGCGGACCAGAGTTTGTTTCTTTTTTGGTTTGCATCAAAGTTCGACTCAGGCTTCCTCAAACAAACTGGACTTTTAGACAAAACAACTAAAGTTTGATTAAAGCAAACTTAACAGGGCTGGTGTGAATGGAGCCTTACGCACTTTAAAAATCAGGAAAAATAAACGATGTCAAAGGGAACATAGTTAGAAACAGAACTAAGACTTACTTGTTGTGAAAACAAGCAGAAGAACTGGTATAAAAACTGTGGCGTAATAAAACACACATTCTAGAAAAAACAGAGTGAAAAAACATTCAGTCATACTAGAGAGAGAACAGATTATTATGCATTTTTTAAATTCAAAGCCACTAAAATGAAAGCACAGTGTTGGTAAATCCTACCTTGTAGAAAAAGTACTGTACAAGAGTAGCTATTCGAATGTAGTAGAAGTGACCGTGGACCAGCAGGAGTTTGGCCAGGAACTTAAACCTGGCGATTGCATAGTCACTGTTTCTCACGGCCTGACGACCCTCCTTTCCCATGATGCCTGGGGGTTCGGGCAGGAACAGCTCAGACATGTACAGCACAGCTCCAGGTCGGGTTTCTGGGTTACGTGTGTGTGTGTGTGTGTGTGTGTGTTTACCTATGCCTACGTGGGCTTCCTGTATCATACTGACATCATTGGCTCCGTCCCCAACAGCTAATGTTATCGGCTTTTCTGGAGAAGTCTTTAGCAGACGAACAACCTGAAAAATAAAAAATAAAAAAATTAGCCTAACCCTTATATTTTGAATTCAAAGTTCAAATAAATAGAAGCTGTAAGACAAGATGGCCGCCCTGACATCACTCTGAACTATGGCAACCCAAGGGATCAACTGGTGAAAAGAAAGTCCTTATTTAATAAAAATTTAATTCTATTAAAATCAATTTATCATCCAGTCGTATTTTCTACATTAGTTAAACTTTACATAAAACTAGGTTAACACAGCAGCTCTTGTTTTGCAGTGTTGCTGTTTGAGATTAGAACAAGTTTCAGCAACAAGTGGCTCCAGAAAACGAGATTCACTAATTTAACCCTTTGAGTCAGAGAGACTAACGTGTGACTTAGACACCATAATTCCTGATCTGCAGTTAATCTGGATTTTTCTTCCTGCAGCTGGGGCGGTGTGTGTTCACCTTGGCTTTTTGCAGCGGGGCCATGCGGCAGCAGAGCACAGCTGAGCAGTTTTTACACACTTCCATGAACAGCTTCTCATGTTCCCTCAATGCCAACGACAGACTGGCGCCGTCGACCACCAAGCCGTGCTGGATGACGTGGTCTTCCTTTATCCTGCAGGCGAAGACGAGGAAGACAACGGCACAGGAAGTGAGACAGGAACATCGATACGCTGGATTCTACTGATCACTTATCAGAAAACAATATTTTAAAACCAGATTGTTGTTCCTGTTCATCACTAAGTTGGAACTGTAGAAATGTTGTACATAAGTAATATTGGGTGTTGATATTAGGGCTGGGCGATCTGGCCTAAGAATAAAATCTGTTTTTCCATTCTTAATACAATTTTAATTTTTTTTTTCAATCATCCTTTTAGGACAACAAGAATTTTTGTTTAATTAATTAGAATAAATTCATAAAATTAGCAGAAATGTGATAAAAGTTGTTTTAATGCGATAAAAGTTTAGACTCATCAGGATCTGACGTCATCAGTTCTCAAAATAGACAATTTTGTTTAATTATTTTAAAGTCCTGCGACTGATAATTTGCTGCTGACGTGTTAAAAGTCTAAACATTTTTCTATGAAGTATTCCTCATTTTTATTTTTTTTTTGTGTTCCAGTTCTTATGAAATTACAACTTTATTGCAGTAATTTTGACTTTATTCTTATTTTACTATGACTGTATTTTTGTGACTTTGTCCCTGTAAAAATGTTAGCCTGGCCCAAGGACTCCATCAAAGAGCTGATATGAATTCAACACTTTGAAAAATATAAGCGGTAAAACAAAGAAAGATGGCCGCCTAGCATCACTCTGAACTACAAAACCCTTGGAGCGCATCGGTGAAAAAATAAACAAGATTTTCAGAACATTAAACCTTCAAAAACCAAAAATTCAATTAATGGATCCCATTGATTTATCGCCCAGCTCTAATTGAAATGATCAGAAATAAAGCATATTTAGTTACAACTTATTTTGTTGAATAAAATCACCAACAGCAGCCATGAAATTAGGATTGTCATTATAAAATAAGTCATGTAATCTCCTTCAAAGCTCATTAAACACATAAAAACCTGCCTGTATTGATGATTTATTAAAATAATAAATAATAATAACAGCAGAAGGAAACGGCAGGCACCTTCGGGCCAGCCTGCGGAGCTGCTCTGCACACTCGTTGTCGGAGCGCTGCTGCAGAAGCTCCAGGATGTTCATGGTTCGGTGGAAATGGCCGCACGACAAGCTGACGCTGACCGCCGTCTCGTGTTTGTCCCCTGTCAGCACCCATATTTTGATTCCCGCCCGACGCAGGACTTCGATCGTCTCGGGAACTTTATCTTGAAGCCTGAGCAGCAGCAGGAGAAGGAGAACGTGTTCAGCGTTCGTCACGCAGGGACATTTTCCAAACATGTTTTTCCAGTTTTCAAACTGTTCCAGCAACACACTTTGGGGATTAAAAACAAAACAAATGAACTAAAGAACAGTTTCAGTTCACAACAATATATAATTTATTACTGTGATAATACTTTGCATCCTACAGCAGGGACAACATAGACTAAAACATTAGAATTTTATGGTTTGAAATGTTTTTCTTACACAGTTACACACCTGACTGTTAAGACAAAACTAACAAGTAACATTTCAGCAGGTTGTAGGAAATTAAATCATGCAAATGGAAATTATTGCGCTCGTTTTAATTTGTCATGTGATGAATTGATTTACTGCATCAGGCCCAATTACAAGTAGCTTCTCAGCAATAAACAGAAGCTTGTTCTCCGTAAATAATCGCTCAACAATAATGGAAAGGTTCTGGTCCCACTGGCACTTTCTTCACTTAAGACAAGACGCTTCAAGAACTTTCCAGGATTTCAAGCCGCGTGTGAACCCTGTGCATAATGCCTGGAAAAGGCCGAGTTACGCTCATTTCCCCTACAACTCACTAATGTTCCTTGAGACAATAAGGACACTTTCTATTTCAAAAGAAACTTTTCATATCAGCGGCTGTTTTTATTTTTCATATTAGCCTGAAAACTGAAGGGAACATCAGTCATGGCTTTCATAACACAAGAGCCTTTGATCGTGACCGAGAGTGACCGGGGGGAGAGACAGAGATAAACAAAGTGTGAGGAGCCGAGGCTTAGGAGCAGATGGTGAGTGGACACACACGCTCACACACACACACACACACGCTCACACACACGCTCACACACAGGCTCACACACGCTCACACACACGCTCACACACGCTCACACACACGCTCACACACACACACACACACACGCTCACACACACGCTCACACACAGGCTCACACACGCTCACACACACGCTCACACACGCTCACACACACACACACACACGCTCACATACACGCTCACACACACACACACAAGCGGTGTGACAGACTCTCAGTTGTGACTAGAAACTGTATAATAGATGTTGATATGTTGGCTTCAATCAAGCGTCTGGAGTTTCTGGTTGAATCAAACCAGGCTTCATAGTGGAAACACACCGACCTGATTGGTTTGGCCTCATAACTTTTCCTAATTACATTAAGTGAGGTTAAAGTGCAGCCAGGCCAACTGGGATCACTGGGAGGGTTTTATGGGACCAGAGGTCGGCTGAAACGGGAAACTCTGACTTATAATAAGAGAAACCGAAACTTAAGAGCAAACTTACTAAAATTTGTTCAGTCTGGTGTTGAAATGTTCAAGAAAATATAAGTTCAAGTCCTGACCTCTGGCTGATTAACTGGCATATTTCCAATCAAACTGCCATGATCAGCTTTAATAAAACGTAATAAACTCGATCCTTTTCACTTCTGTGAGATGGGATGTTAATGTTCACTGTAAAAATGTTTGCTGCAGCAGCAGCAACATTGTTGTGAATCGAGTTGAAAATCTCCGTACTTGTCTTCGACGCCGGTCGCTCCCAGGAGGTGCAGATGGTTTTCGATGTGGGCGAAAGCTTGCTGCAGTTTCTCCTCGCGCCGCTGCAGAGCCGTGCGAGCCGACATCAGCCGCTTGTCCACGTCGATGTACTCCTTCGGACTGAAGTGGCGGCATGCGACAACGAGGGTACGCAAACCTTTCTGCATCCGAACAGAGAGACGAATAAAAACAGGTTAGATTAAGGACAAAGGCAAGTGTTCACTTTTAAACATGAATTAAGACGAGTGGTGCATCGACTGCAGTTTTCACCGATCACCAATTACCGATCTATCAAAAATCCTGACCTGCCGATTCCGATTTCGGCCAATAGCAATTGTTTTTACTAAAATGTTGCTAAATGTAGCAAGAAAGTTGCCAACAGTGAGATGACTATTGTTCACTGCAAACATGTAGACCTGACCTGGTGGGCCAGTCTCCTAGTCAAACCTCTTTCACAGCAGCGCAGAAGAAGACAACAGTTCATTTAAACAGCGTTGCCAAGGTAGATGAAATCGGTGGTTAAGATCAGCTTCACGTGTAAAAATCGGCCGATCACGATTTCCCAAATTTAGATAAATTGGCACCAATAAATCGGTGCATTCCTATTGAAGACGATAAGGTGTCTCCAAGCAAAGGGCAAAACTAAAGCGAAGCAGATGCGAATGAGACGAGATTCATAACGGAGGAGAAAAGAAGAGAAAAAATCTCAAATTATCACAGCTTGGGTTTAATTCAGCGAAGCGGCCTGAAGGCTTGATGACCAGAACCCAACCCAAACTGCAGCGCCGAATCTGGGGGCTGACGTCTGATGATATGATGTGGAAGACAGACAGGCGTGTGTGTGTGTGTGTGTGTGTGTGTGTGTGCGTGCGTATAAAAAGCACCAGAGCATAAATTAATGACTGTATCATCTCTAAATGCCAGGCTTACACACAGAAACAACAGAGGCACAACTCAACAGTCAAATTTATTCACGTTCAAGTTTAAAGGTTTTAAAAATTCAGAAATAAAAATCTTAAGTGTGATTTTGAAACATCTACTTTCATAAAGCATAATAAAGTGAGTGGATCATTTTTACACTCCGTTGCTCATGTAGGAATGAAACGATAAATCAGATTAATCACGTTGAACTGATTGAATTTAGTAAGTGATTAATTGTTAATTGGAGACTTGAAAAAAGGCCAGAAAGAATAAGCTCAGAGCAATAATTAAGACAAAAAGGAACAAAAAACAGACATTTTGCATGCAAGATAAAAAAAAAACACTTTGTAAACATGTTCTATCAAAAACTTCACTCTGTTCAAATTGTGTAAAAAAATAAATTCCTGTTAATCACCACTAATCAAAATAATAAACTAACAGATTATTAGATCAATCAATACACTGCATTGTTAAATGAAGCAGAAAGAGCTTTTCACATGTTGATGTTAAAATTATTTTTAGCTGCAGATGCAGCCTTTGCATTTTCTTACTGCATTTTAAACAATAAAATTTTTATTTTCTCATTTAAAAAAGGAACTGAGCTGTTTAATTAAATATTTTAATGTTTTTCTAATGTTATATAAAAAAGCCTTACGTGAAAATCTGCATAATCTGCCTTTTGTTTTTATCCGATTAATCAATTAATCGTTAGTTTTACTAATATAAACATGTCAGCTGCATGAGAAAGATGATTTCTCACCAAAGCAAACTCGTCCACATGCAGCCTGGTTTTCTCAATCTCTCCAGTGGTGGTGAAAGGCAAGACGGCCGACTCAGCACCCTTTGTGAAAAGCATTTTCCCTCCTTGAAGGGGAAAAAACACAAACATATTAATAAAGGCGTCGCCCTGCCTTGTCCGTTATTTTCCTGTGGCTGAAGCAGGTCAGCGTTACCGGAGGGAGTCTCCAGTATGACGCTCATCCTCCTGCGGTTTGGATCGAACTCCAACACATGGAGCAGTTTGTACCTGAGGCAAAGAAACGGGATGTTACCGACGATATCTGACCAAAAACAGCAAATAATAATCAATTATTCTGACGATTAATTGATTAATCGGATACATAAAAAAGTCACATGCTGCAAATTTTTCATTTAACCACTTAAATATTAGAAATACATAAAAAATGGAAACAAAAAACATATTATTGCCTAAAATCCAATAAAAAGTGATTCCTTTAGGTTTCTTTCACAGAATTTAAAACGAGTGAAGCTAAAACTGCAACTTAAGGACATCTGGGTCCAACATATTCAACGACAAATGTTTCTATTGCATCTACAACACTAGATATATGTGTCTCTGTGCAGTTTTGGCTTAATTACTGCTCTCATGTTATGACCTGTTTTTGAGTCTATTCTCCAGTTAACGATTAATCAATTAATAAATTAGTTGATGATCAGTTTCAGACCTACAATATACAAAAATGAAAATCCTAAAAACTGTAAATTTAGATCAGATCTAAATTTAAAACTGAAGATATCGATCCTATGCTGATTGATCTGTATGATTTCATTGACTTTTTTTCATGAGACGGCCTGCGCCGTGAATTGGTGCGATACGATTAAACCGAATTGATCCATTTTGATCGGATGTGTGTTTGAGACGTCGGCTTACTTTTCAGTTTTCCCAAATGTATTTATTTCCATGGTGTCCCCGCTGCAGCCTGTGAACGCCACGCCAATTCTGAAAAGAAGGCAGTAAAACTTAATCCAAGACTCATTAACAGACAAACGTTTGAAAAATCCCAATCAGGAGGAACAATGCCGCAGGTTGCCACGATTGTCCCAAATAAATGTCCGCAATTTAAAATGTCAGTAAATTAATTATAAAATTATTCCATGCCTGCTTTCATGCGACTGGAAGCAGTTTAAAGGTTTTGAAGTGGCCTAGCCCAAGTCCTGAAATGTAAAAATTAGGGTGATGACAAAGAGGCTTTGAGTTTTGATTCCTGTAGAACCAATAAATACTTTTCCATTTATGATTAAGAAGGATAAGAATAACTTTATGCAATATTTACATAAAGCATGAGTAAAAAACAAATATTCCTTCAAAATGTTTGTATTTTTTGTCTCATTCCATATTTTTATTTGGTTAAATGAAAACAAATTTAAACCTAAAAGCTCCTGGCGTTTGAATACTTCTGGACCTTTAATGTTTATCTTGGTAAAGACAGTCTGACATTGTTCTGAAAGATTTCCTTCCTATTTTTGTGAAACTACAACTGGGTCTGTTTGTAGCTCAAATATTTTGGGTACTTTAAACATGGTGGCACCTTTTTAAAAAGCGTTATTTATGAACACGTTTCCGCCGTCGGCTGCACGAGTCTCCAGACTCTCCAACCAATTACTGCCTGCATTAAGTTTCTGTGGCACCAACATGATCAAGTGACTGAACACCAGGCTGCGATAAAAACTCCAGCCTCTGCTTGCATCTGACAGATTTAAAAAATGGCAGCCATAAGATGAAGTTTGCCTTCATGTCAAAGGTCAAGAGTCGCCTAATATTTCATTTTAGGCAGTTAAAGACGCCGTGCGTCTGACTGGTTTCGTCTACATCATCAACCTGAGCAGCATAGCTGCCTCAGTTAAAGGCAAGGAAATGAAACTATAATGAAACTAAACATTTTTCAAACGCATTATGGAAACAAAGCCAGGTCATATTTTAAGGTTTCATAGCTTAAAGGAGCAGCAGCACTGTGAATGTTCCAGACACATAACGCAATTTTATAGCACATTCAAGAAACTGTCAGTTTTTGTAGAAATGTTGTAAATATCAAACAGAACTTAAGGGTAACATGTTATCCTTCATCCAACAGGTTAGGATCTGTTATGGGCTAAACATGCTCATTACATACTTTGCACAAAGTCATTCTTAGATAATGAGGTTTTAGTTTGATCCTTTCAGAATAAAATGTCTTGTTACTTTAAATCCAAATAATCTGCTCCTGGCCACGCCCCCCAACTCTACGTTTACACTCGCTCCTGAAAATGGCTGCAAACAAATGCAATTATACAGCTGTACATCTTTGAAAAGCAGAAGTGGAGCCTCCTGCACAACCAACAAGAATGCAGCAACTGGTTTTTGGATGGTAAGTCAACAACAAAACTCTTGTTCTATTCCAGCAGCCAAAGGTGGATGGGCTCAGCTTGTGTTGCTAGGTAACGCACTTGGCTTTGCTGGGGTTGCTAGGTAACGGTGAAGTGCCAGTGGAATGTGACTTAACAATCGAGAGGATTTTGAAACTACTCGTTTTCCAGACACCAAAATAAAACATGAACTTATTACCAGAAAATGTTTTTTAAGTGCTGGGAATGACAAAAACACGCACAATGTGAATTGAAATTTCCCTTGAAATTGGCCTCTGTCTCTTTAAGAAGCTCCTACTCTTTCTGACACTCTGCTTTCAGTACGTCTTTACAACAGTGCTTCTCATTATGCCGTTTAGAACCGCTCTTAACATTTCAATAAGAAATAGTTCATACGATGAGCTCAGCAGATGCACAGTTGTATCAGATGTTTGCTAACTGCTGCTGCCACTAGTCTGGAGGAGCCGATTGGTGGAGTTGAATGGGAGGGCTGCTTTGTGAGACGGAAGCTCGGTCAAAGCTCAAACAAAGTTGATTTTACCCATTATTCTCCCCTTTAAAGCAGTAAATATTAGAAAAAATATGAGTTTAAAGGTGTTCACCTCCTCGTTGCCTCGACCAACGCCTTCTCATCCGGCGAGGCGGCGTAGTACTCCATGTGGCTGAAGGAGAAGCTGTTGGTGTGGGAGAACGGATCCCCTCCCAGCCAGGACTCTGACTGGTTGTAGCTGATTTGGACGGTGTGACACAGTGACACGGCCTTGAGGAATAACAACTCCTCACTCATCTGGACGAAACACGGTGGAAAAAAAGACAGAGTTCACATCTTGTTCTGTAACTTGGGTAGAACAAGCAGATTATTCTGGTCCAAATTAATCAGCCATGATGGGGAACCAGAATCTGCATAAACATTGTGTAACTAAATTATATTTTAACCACTGATTCAGAAAAAAACTACATATACACAAAAAGAATAGAGAATAAATCAGATAACAGCATTTAAAGCTACAACGTTCTGACATGGATTAAGAGCTAGAGACAGATTATTTCATGTCAGACCCGATTTCTGAATTATATTTTGTTTTTCTCGCTTCTTTTCTTAAAAGCAAAATTATTTTGAAAAATGCAGCTTTTCCTTCATCATCCCTTCTCTGACTTGAATCAGGACCAGGTTACAATCATTTTTGTTAATTCAGGAGATAATAGTAAATTAGGATGACGTTCCTTTGTCAGATTAAATTTACCTCTTGAAAATAACCTGTGAGCAGATCATTATACATTTCTGTAACAAAACTGTCCAAATTCTAAATATCAGACCTTAACCTAATTATCATAATCTAAAAGAATAATCTCAATGACTAAAGTTACTGAAATAAATTAACTTTTCCATAATATTCATTTAACGAGACTAAATGAAAACATTGAGAAATCTGGACACTTCAGCACAGAGAAAAGGAGAATTCTGCCTTGACCCGTTTTCATGTTTTTACTGGAGCTATAAAACCAGTTTTGTGCAGCAGCTATTGGTGTGAATTACCAGCTGAGGCGAGGAGCCGCCCGGTGAATCCCCCGTCATCCCCTCTGGTACCAGTTTGCCGTTCATCTCCCGGTACTTGATGCCGTTTATCGAACACTCGCGGAACTGCATTTCATTTTCTGTTAGCGTACCCGTCTTGTCTGTAAACAAATATTCAACCTGCAGGGAGAAAAAAAAACAAAAATGACAACAAATCCTTCAGAATCCTTTTATTTATGGTTTCAGCTGTTTTTAATTTCTTCTTATTTATTGTTTTTGGTTGTTGTGTTTTATTTTGGATATTTAAAATGTCTTCCGGTTGCAGTGTATGAGTTCTGTATGAGAGCACGAACTTGCATTATTATTGCACCATTATTATCATTATCTTACTTGGAAGAAT
This sequence comes from Poecilia formosa, assembly GCF_000485575.1. Taxonomy (NCBI): domain Eukaryota; kingdom Metazoa; phylum Chordata; class Actinopteri; order Cyprinodontiformes; family Poeciliidae; genus Poecilia; species Poecilia formosa. The sequence continues at coordinate 270,950 of NW_006800358.1, forward strand.
AACAATATCATTGTTTTATTGCAATAATTTCTGGAGCAATTTATCACCTGAAAAATATACTTTCATGACCGGCCAAACGATGAAGCCCTTTAATGGGAGAAATGCTTGTTGGTGTTTCCTGTAATAGTTTAATGCTCTTATTTTTTGACCAGGTAATTTTTGGAAAAGTTTCTAATGTAAATATCTTAGAGCCTTAAATCTAACTTACAGCAGGATATATGAGCTTGTTTTAAGTTAATAATTCCCTAATTTTGATGAAGAACTGTTGGTTCAATTGGTAAATTATTTCACCTGTAACATTATTCCTGTGTTTCAAATGAAATAATCTAATGAAATTAGCACTTTTTCATCAAAATTACAGAATTATTTACTTAAAACAAGTTCATATATCTTGCTGAAACTTTGTAATTAATTGTTTTTTTTCTTACCTGTCCCAACTCCTCATTGAGATCAGACGTGTTGACCTGAGCCTTCTGGTTGCTCTCCTCGTGGTACAGGTCCAAATCCCAGCCAATGAAAAAGGAGCCCAGAAACTTCTGCATCTCCACAGTAACGTAGAGCGAGATGGGAATGATGAAGTTATAGAGAACCAGGAACGCCAGGAAGTCTGAGATGAACTGAAGGATCTGCAGAAGGACCAGAGAAAAATTATCTGTTAAAAACATGATAAAAAGAACGAAGTGAGAAAGAAAAACAAACAAACAAAGGAAGAAAGAAACAAAGAAAAAGGAAAGTCACATAAAAAACACAAGAAAAAAGCAAAAGAAATTAAAGAGAAAAGAAAATGAAATAGAAAGAAAGAATGAGAAAACAAAAAGAAAAAGAATTTAAAAAGAAAATAAAGAAATAAAAATAAAAAACAAGAAAGAAATAAAAAAGAACATTACTGATGATCCTATTATGAAGTTATTACTGTTTGTGAGGAAGAAAAAAGAAAACTGATAATGAGACACGCCAGCCTGCAGGTGTGTGAGCAACCAGAACTGCAGATAGGCATTACAACGATTAGAAACTAGTTTTTACACTTTGTTACCACTGAATCTGCTCTGTGTGCTGGGAGGTTTGATCACCATCTAATCAGAATTAAAACAGGTCTGGTGTGTTTTGGTGACACACAAGTGGAAAATGTTTTTTTTCAGCAACAGAGAGGAAAACAGAGGCGTTCTGACCGGGCTGCTGTTTCTCTCCTGCTCCGTCTTCTGGTTGTAGAAAGGCTCGTTCCACTCTTCTTCGGACTGCCAGGCGTACTTCAGGATGGTGCTGAGGACCGCCTCCGACAGCAGGATGACCAGGTAGATGATCAGGAAGGTGTTCATCGACCTGCCAGGGAACAGCGGATTCAGTGTTTACCAGGCCTCCAACAGAAACGCTTCCCCAGGGAGGGAGGGAGGGAGGAAGGAAGGGAGGGAAGGAAGAAAGGGAAGAGAGGAAGGAGGGAAGGAAGGAAACACCATACTTCTCAACAGCCGAGCGTTTCTGGGACTTGCACTTGTAGTTGAGCGCCATCTTGGATTCCATCCCTGTATAAACGGCCACACCTGCAACAGCACAGCAGGTCCAGGTAATTACACCAACCAAACGGTCAAAAAACACCAGATGATTTCGCTCACGAAACAACCGTTTCATATCAGTCATTATCAATAAGTACTGATTTGGTTTTTTGTTTTAAATATCTGAAATATTGCCAAACTTGTAGCTTGACCTTTCCTGTTTCATCCAGTTTTCTCCCCACTGGGTTGTTTTTTTTATTTAAAACATTTCGGAGGCGCTGTGGAGAAACCTGAAGCTGCTGCTGCGCTAGTTACTCAGCAGGCCGTTGCTAGGTAACCGGAGTTAGGAGGAACCTGAGGCTGCTTCTTACCTAGCATGCTGTTGCTAGGCAACCAAAGAGCGAGTGAGTTAGCTGAAGCTACCAATAGCTTAGCTAGCTGTGAGAGGTTGAGCTGCCATCAGTGAATATTCGATATACTGAATTTTCTTTCAGTCATACTGTGTGTTGATGTTGATCATGTATAAAGTTATTTATTTATCTTTGTCTTTTCTGGGACAATGTATTTTGCTTTGCTCTCTTTTTCAGACTCACCAAATATTTCTTTGGTATTTTTCAACCTGGCCCCTCGGAGCAGCAGGTTCTCTGGACCCAGCGGTCTAAAAACGAAAGAAAACAAAACAAAGGAAACACAGAACTGGTTTAGAAAGAGGATATTGTAAACAAGTATTCCCATTTATCTTTAATGTTGAGCAGATCTGGCTCAGCAGGCACAAACGTTGGCGTGTTTTTCATTGGTCTGGTTTGATACGTTCAGTTAAACAACTAGTTTTTGTAGCAAATTTCATGTGTTGAATCTGCTTCAGATTTAAGTTTAGAAGATGTTATTCTCAGTGTCTTTTTGTTGGAGTGACTTGAGTAAAGACAAGTTACAAATACGCTAAGCAAAATCAATCAGATGCTAATTGGATTTGTTATCAGTCTTTTAAAAAGCGACACTTTTGACAACTGCTTAACAGCATCGGTCAGTGACTGTATGACTGTTTATTTATCCTTTCAAAAGGAGAAATAAATGCGTGGCACCAGGTTGTAGCAAAATATTCGAATTCCCACCTGCAGTCGCTGGACAGGCTGATGTAATCAAGAATGATTTAACAGATTTTGAATTTAGATCTCACTAAAAAAAAACTACAAAACAACAGACAATAATTTCTTGTCTTCACCAGAAGGAGTAGAAATCTAGCCATATTTTTGCTAAATGTCCAAACATTTTATGACCCAAACTAAAACATGCTGTGGCGGTATTAAAAATGTTATTTTTCTTACATTTCTAATTAAAACATTTATTTTTACTTTGAGGTTTTCAGCATCTCCTCTTCCTAAAGCATAAAAATGCATCCAAGCAATCACTTAATTTTAGATATTGTTTTTATGAACTATTTGGGGCCAAATATGAGAGAAGTGTGTGACCGACATGCTAAATCTTTTTAACTTCTTTCTACTGCATCATAATGTTTCAAGCTGTAGTAGTAATCAACCTAATTCCAGCCTTATTCTGATTTATTTTATAAATTCCTGCTGGTTCAATAAATTGGCAATTAACAGAAATACAGGAGACCAATCAGGCTGATCTGTAGCCAACTTTGACGTCCAAACTGAAAATTACGGTTTAGTTTTTGGACTTTAGTACAAATGAGTAAAATATGAAGCAGGCTCTTCAGAATCCAGAAGAAAACAAAGGTTTTACTATTTTGTCCTAATTTATTTCTCTAACCTCCATCTTGTTTTCAATTAACTCAATTAGCTCAGTAATTAGTTCAGATGTTTATAGAACAGAAAATGACAGGAGCGCTTTGTTTTTTGTCATTTATTTGCATCTATTAGAATAAAAAATAAAGACTTTCCACCTGCTGATCTGTGATTAGAACCAATTAAGGAAACAGGATCCAATTACAACCTCTGGCTGATTGATTTGTTCAGCTTTAGAGGGAGGAGTAACTGGATAAAACTTACCGGACGATCTCTTCGCCATGCTGCGTCACGGTTACACGTCCAACAAACCTGGAAGGCAGAAAACATGTCTTACCACCGAGTGGAAACAAAAAATACAACTTCAAGCTGAGGAAAAATAACTATTTATAAAGCAACATGAAAGGCATTTTGAAATCGTTTCACATCAACATTTGAATAAACATTTAACTAAACCGCCTGACCTTGAACTAATAAAGACAATCTAACCCTAAACGTCTATAGTGAATAAATACGTTCATGTAATCAATCTCAGTTTGATTTTTTATTTTATTTATTCAAAAATTGGTATCGGCCAAAATCGGGATCAGCAGGTCAGGCCTTTTAAAGATCGGAAATCAGCGATTAAAACTGCAATCGGTGCACCACTAGTAGAAAGAAGTGTGCATAAAAGCATAGATTACATATAAAATGTATAAATACAAGCGTAGTTACCTGTAGAACGACGTATAGATAAATACAGTGCATTACGTTTAGAATGAGGTGTGAATAAAAGCGTAGTTACCTGTAGAGGTCGGCCTCTGGCTGCTGACACTCCACCACGGCCTGCAAGGCCTCCAGCTGGGACACCGACTGACACACCGACGTCTCTGGCACAGAAAAATGGGTCTACAAGAAAATCAAAGTTTAATATTGATGGGAAATTAGAGAAGCTTTTAAATAAATATACAAGCAAATTGACAACTAACAGATAAAATGAAAACAGTTTTTGTTCTAGCGAAGCAAAAACCATTTTTGTCTTTTAGACAAGAACAAAACAGGAAATAAATGTTGGTATGTTGTTAGGTGAGCATCTACAGTTAATCAATTAATTAATTGCACGACAGATTAAATTGAGGTCGATAATTGTCATTGTTATAATTAATATTTTTTGAAGGCCAAATTTCTTTATAGGGATCAGAATCCATTTTATTTATGGTTTCGGTTGTGTGTGGGTTTTATTTACTTTTTATTTAATGTTTTTGTGTTTTATTTTGGACACTGTCTTCCAGTTCTGTACAAAATTAAAGTTTACTGGAGAGAGTGAACTTACATTATTATGTAATTACCAATATGTTAGTTGAAAATAGCCTCAAAACATCAAATATTATCGTTCACAGCAGTAATTTCTGGAACAATTTGTCGTCCAGTGAGATGTGTAATCGTGGCTTTCAGTAAGACAAACCTCTGCTTCTGTGAATTATATTCCAAAAACAGCAAATGTGTGTATATAAATACTGAAACGCATTACAGCAGACGCAGTATATAAATAATAATGAACAGTATAAGTGGATCTGAACAGATCGATCGGTCCTGATCGGTTCCTTTAAATCGGTGATCAGCCGATATTTACATGTGGAACAGATTTTATTTTCCTCTGAAAAAGTCTGAAAATCAGCCGCTGCTCTTTTTGTCAAAACAAAACACACAAACAACCAACGGAGGCTTCCTGTAGATAATTCATCTACTATCTTTGATCACATGAGGAGGTCAAAGTTCACTCTGCATCTAATCGAGTTTATGAAGGAGTCGCAGGTCAGCAATGATCGAGATAAAAGGTAAGAGAGGCTCAAAGAACAGCTGGACAGGGTGAAGAACGGACCGGCACACTGCAAAAAACACAGAATGTTACCAAACATTTATGATGCAAACATCTTAATGGACTTGAAATAAGACTAAACTAACTTACAGGCAATTCTTCAGCAAGATTAGGAGTTTAAGTAAATAATTCCCTAATACTGATTTCCACTGGCAGATTATTTCACTTATAACATGGAAAAATATCTTACTAGTGAAATAATCTGCCAGTGAAACTGGAACTTTTCATCAGTATTAAATGATTATTTACTGAAAACAAGCTCCTATATCTTGCAGAAAAGTTACTTGTAAATTAATTTTGTCTTATTTTAAGAGTATAAAAATATTTGCACTAGAACCTGCACAGAAATACTTGGTAAGATTTTGTGTTTTTGCAGTGACTGAGCCTAGAAATTACATTCACCCTGTTCATATTCTAGATTTTGGAGTCCTTTTATGCTGATGGTTGTACGTTTTATTTTGAAAAACCGGAAGCACACGTTTGCGTCCCCACCCGTCTTCCAGAAGACGGACCCGTTCATTTGAATGGTCCTGGTTGACGCAGAGGCGTGCATGCAAAGACGTTGATTTGATTACAGTCTGCAGACGGACCTTCAGGTTGGTTTCTCCATCAAGGCTGGCTGTGGTGATGTGACAGGTGCCGTCCGCGCGATCCGACGACAGCAGCACCAGGTCAGCTGGGAACGTCTCATCCTTAGCGACACGGACAATGTCCCCAACCTGAACATACAGAGTTAAAGCAACAACAAAGGTTGGTGTTTTGGTTTAAGTTTTTTATTGCACTGTGCTGTTGAAACGGTTGGCGGTATCAGAAAGTCACAATAAATGTACCGATAGTTTACAAAGATTCAATCCTGTTGCTCAAACCTTTTAGTTTTTATTAATATTAGAAGTTTTTTAACAGATAATATAAAGGCAGTTCTGCTTATGATGAGGGAATAACATCATAACATGAAGCAAAGCTCAAAAATGTCAAGTTTACTTAACACTGCCCCTTTAACGGGAGTCGGCGCTTTGGCCGTTTTTCAGTTTTCTGGATGTTTGATCCAGATTAGTGGAGCATAAAAACTGAATGCTGCTTCTCCCTGTTTGGTTCTGGTTCTGGGGATGCAGAGCAGAACCAGAACTTAAATAAATGTTTGTTATGGTGTTTTTCTCACCCTGATATTTTTGGATCTCGTCTGGACCAGACTCCCACTGCGAACCACAAACACTGGAGCTCCGTTCACCTCGTTGTCCGCTTTGTGCCTCAGCCAGTCCTCATAGCCCTGCAGAGAAAAGAAAAGTCACTGCAGCATATAAAACAGTTCCAGTGTTAGAAATTAAAGTTTATTGAACTTTCAGCATGTGTTCTTCCATCATCATCATCACTTATCATGATAACTTCTGGGACAATTTACTGCACAGCAAAATGCGTTATGCATTTGTTCCTTATTTTAAGTGGACTAAGATATTTGAACAACAAACTAGACCAAATAGCATAGTGAAATAAAGCACTTTGGTTTTAGTTCCACATTTTCGGCACAAGCAAGAGGAAGCGAATGTTTACTTCTGTTCTCACCTGTTTAATAGCCGTAACTGTGATCACGAAGAGGAGAGGCAGCCCGCTGGTAACTGGGGAAGTTGGAGTGTCTATCATTAACTGCAAAGAAACAGAGAGATGATGGGAGTGGAGACGTGAACGACGTGGAGCAGCGAGCCGCCATCATCGGAGCGGAGCTGGGCGTCGCCTTTCACAGAGAAACCAGGCAGAAACGAGAGAAGCAGCGGCTGCAGCATCAAACAGGAAATCTCTACAAACTTCCCTCAAGTGTTAACTGGCACAGCTGAGGAAGTGCCACACATGCATGTGTTTACACTCTGCTTTCTTAAAGTCACTGAAGAGGTCACGGCCGAGGCAAATGTCCCAACAACGACGACAGCTGGGACATTTTATCTTTATCAGATCTTAACATCTAAAGTATCATTAGATTTTAAATAAAGAGATGTTAGACTTTAAATTCAAGTGAATTTCTAATAATGCGACAGTCCAGCTGTAAATGTAAAACCTTGGCTAGGATTTTAGTTTAGTCCTGGGCGCATGCAGGTGGTTTATGAAACAGGAAATGCACAGACTGAAGGCGACCGAACAAAAACAAACGTATATACAGGTCGTGAGTTTGACACATATCTGGCTCTTCAGAGCGGCTCGACCGCCAGCTCGTATTTAATTTCCTGCAAGGCTTTGAGGAACTGCATCTCATCAGTATCTGATACATTTTTCTAACACTTCCTGGATTATTGCATTATCTGCATGCATTGGTGTAAACAAATGTTTTTTATGTTTGGTTTTTAACTATACAACAATGTAATGTTTTTTAATTACTGCACATATCTCCACATTTACATCAAAAAGATCTGCAAGGGGTGAAATAGGTATTGAATGCATCATTTCTGTTTTATTTTCTAAGTAAACATGTTCCTAATGGTGGATTTGATATGAAATTATCACCAGATGTTTAGTAACAACCCATTCAAAGCAATCAGACCACAGATGTCCATAAGTTCAGTTATGAGTAATAAAATTAAAAGGTAAAGGAGGAAAGTATGAAAACAGTGAAATGTATTTACTGCTTGGTGCAAAAGTCTTCAAAATGGCTCCCGTATGGAGAAACCAGTCGCATGCATTCAGGCGGGATTTTAATCCACTCTTCTAAATCCTGACTGTTCTGCCGTTTGGCTGAAACATGGAGGCATTTATAAAGTAAAACTGCTGCCATGGCGCATCAGAAAGGTCGGTGGACGTCGGCGACGTCTTCGTGTCGGGGTTTTTTCCTCACCGTCGGCCATGTTTGTTTACTCTGTGCTCACGTTTGGTCTCGAGATTTAGTGAGATTTCCCATCTGACCTCTGAACGTTGGTGAATGAAATCAGTTTGTGTGGTCAGGCAAAAAGCAATGAATCAATTAATCAATTGATCAATTAAAACAAGTGGAATAATTTCTGTCTGCATAATTTATTGTTTTTCTCTCTTCTACCAAACTGGATGATAAAAGTCTTCAGTCTGGTGTTTTGGCCTCGGCTTGCCCCTTCCTGAAGGATAATTTTGCTTACAGACTTCATAATTCATTTATTTGCTGTTTCTGTTTGGTTTATTTATTTTGTTTATTTAAAGAGTCTTCCAGTTCCCGTGTTAAATTCATCAGAATTTAGAGTTTATCTCTAAAATCGTGTTCTTGCGTTGTTACTCAGCCATTATATTACTTGAAATTATTCTCTTAACAACATTATTGTTTATTGCAGTAACCTCTGGGACAATTTATCATCCTGTTATCGTGACAGGTCTGTGTGGTTTGCACCGAACCTGCCACAGGTTATTTATCCTCATATCTTTGGTCTCCAGGCGTTTGAAAATCTTGGACGTTTTGAAATTACTGTGTAAAATCTTGCAGCGCCGCCTGGTTCTGGCCGGTTTATGGGGTAATGAGGTTCTCTTAAACGTCTGGATCATGATGCAAACGGCGCTGACTGGAACCTTCAGTGGTTTAGAAATTCTTTCATAATCGATACCATCAGCATGATTTGCAACAGGAGCAAAGATCTCGTTGGTTTTCCCCATTATGAGACGTTATTGCTTTGGTGCCTTTTTACAGACCATCAAAAATCCAGATTACTGACTTCAAGAGGCTGAAATGTTTTATAATTACTAGGTTTCAGGATTCTTCCTTTCTCTTTCCATTTTGTTACACATAACTTAATATATTGGTGTTATGCTTTGTCAACATTTTCTATTCCTTTATAATGTACGATTATCATATCGCCCATTTCTATCAACATCTGGTGAGACATTTATGACTAGACCCGTCGCAATAGACCAATTAATCGCAGGATAAATTAGAACAGACTGAATCACTTTTATTTCCATGATTTATCATTTTCCTCCTTTCTTTTTCTACCCAAAACTGGACGATAAAAGTCTCAACTAGTCCCTTTTTTTTTTTTGGAAGGATAATTTTGTTTACAGAGACTCCATGATGTATTTTATTTGTTTTGTTTATTTTGTGTATTTAAAACGATTCACGTTATAAGGAGTACTTATCACTTTGTTATAATAGTACCACAAAATATAGTGGTAATATTTTTTATCCAAAAATGGGGTTTATTTTATCCTGAGCAGGTGATGCTGAACATTTCTAACTATTTTATTCAACATAAGGATGTTAAGGAAACAAAGACATTTAATTTGTTAGATCAAGAAGAGGAATCCCTAAAGCTGGCAGTAATTTAACATTTAAGCAACAGGCTAAACTGTTAAAGGATAAAACACACAGTAACTAAATCGTTTTGCTTGTCAGAGTAAAAATTTATGTATCTAGGAATCCCTTGGAGATAAATTTGACCCAAAAAGCTCAAACTGTCCATTTGAGAAAATGTCCCCTTCACTTCTCGCCATTTTTCCTTCAGATTTCAGGACCAGATGTTTTCAGTTTCACCGACAGCTCGAGTGGGTGAAAAGACAAATCCTGAGACGAAGCCAAGTTGATTTCTTTGGAGCATCAGGGCCACGGCAGAAACGTCTGAGAGCCAAAGCCATCGTCTGCGCAGGCTGACCGATTCGTTGTGAAAGCCCGGCGCTTTGGGCCGGACGCAGCGACACAAATATTACCAAACATGTGGGCAGCGTTTGTTTTTTACGTTTATAAATGAAAACACGAGGCAGACCTCTCTACCTCCAGGTCCTTAAGAGTTAATGACACGTCCACTGACACACACACACGCACGCACACACTCTAATATGAGCAGCAGAGCAGCTGAGGTCACACATGACTCATCACCAGCTGACGGAGGAAAACAGGCACTCCCTGAACCGATGTGTGTGAATTTACCTGCACAAGGAAGATGATGAGGAAGTAGAAGTTGGCTATCCTGCGAAACTGCTCAAACAGATTCTTGGGGACAAAATTCCAGATTGTGTACTGAGAGAGAAAGAATGAAAAGGTTTATTTATCTGGATTACATTAAAATAATCCAAAATACGCTTTAAATTACTCTTCCAGCACTGAACTTAATGTTTTCAAAATCTTTTCCTGTTAAAATCAAAACAGGTCAATAAATCAGACATGAAAAATCCCAGTCTGCTGTCAGGAAGCAGACAGACTGGACAGTCTGGACTAATTCACTGTTTGCGCTTTGCTCTGCCACCAAGTAAAGCTGGAAACATTCGTTTTACATCAAACTAAAGGCTAATGGATCCACACTGGAGATTTCCCTGGACCATTCGTCCCTTTACCGCAGCTGCTGTCACTGCTGAGGCAAAATAAAATTAAATCAACTTAAACCAACTTATACTGAAGGAAATGAAATATATTTTCTATCAGTTTATACTGTTTATGGCCTGGAAGAAACAACAGTAACAAAGCTAAGCTTAAAGGGACCGTGGCAGAGACTAGCTTAGTTTAACAGCCTGAATCAGGAAAGCTAATTGGCTAAGAACGGTTGGTCCTCCAGCCATAACATTTATGGTTCTGATACCTTGGAGGAGATGATTCTGTTGTCTGCGAAGCGCTGCGGTATGTAATGGCCATGCTCAGGGAAACGGTTTGCTACATAAACAGTCCTGGTGTCACTTTGATGAGGAGGGTCAAAGCCCTGAGGAAACGGAGACAGAAGGGAGGAGAAAACAACTTACTCTGGTTGTTCCTGCAGCATGAACACGTAGATGTTAAAACAAACACAGCAGCTAACAGAAAGCGGTACGAAATACACAACGATTACATTTTAATCAGAACCATTCCACAGAAAAGCAGCAAAACAGAAACAATGGCTGCAAAAACAGAGTATAAACTGATTTACTTTATTATCAATAATAAACATTTTATTGCCTAAAACACATCCATTTAGTAAACGCCAAATCATTTGTAGCAAAAGATGAATCTCCAGTTAAAAGATACTTCCAACATCAACATGTGAAAATCTCAGCACTTTCTGCTCGCCTTAGCATAATTACAGCACATGGCTAATCTGATGCTAATTTTTTTTGATTAACCGATGAATTGTTGGATTAGGGAGGAACCGATCCACAATATCTGAAGTTTAGTATCGGCCGATAGCAATTTAATAAAAAGCAACAGCTGAATGTTTTTATTAAACAAACACAGACATGATAACTGCACCAGGACAGCTCACTTAAACACACCGACAGCTTCTCCAGTTTGGAGAATGTGAAAACAGCTTTAATTTGTTCAGTCAGCTCAATTAGCTCAATTAGCAGCAAAATAGGTAAAGTAAAAATAAATAAAGAAATGGAAACTGACAAAAACAACAGGTTGACTGCTTTGGTCAAACATGTGAAAATAAACAACAAATGTTTCCTTTCAAATGGTTCAGGAAGTAAAGTTAGGAGTTCTAGACATAATTTAAATAAACAATAAGGTGTGACGTCGCTCAGAGCACAAAGCGTAGAATCAGACTGAATAAATCTGCACTTACAGATCAGGTATATTGTCTCCAATTCCCGGACTAGAATTTTTTTTCAATATTGAATCAATACAGATATTAATATTGGATCGGTGCATCTCTAAATTGGTTCCTGATATGAGATTTTTTACTGAATTTGAACCAGGTGAAGCCAAAACTACGCCAGCTGAGTTTCAGATAAACATTTCCGCAAAATGTAAATATTCTTTCTACAGCTTTGGCCTAATTACTGCTCTGACTGTGTTGTCCTTTCAGCAATTCTTCAGTCTGTATTTTCTAGTTAATTAACCGATTAGTAAATTAGTTGATTCATCTGGTCTCACCAAACCAACACAGGTAATATAATTATTGATAGCGAACGGCATCTCCCAGTTTTTACTTTGGATCAGTGATTTGCAGAAATTTCTCATCTGGTCAGAACTCTAAGTCTCACAGGGTGGCAAAGAGCAGAAAAGAAACAGCTTCCTAATCGATAAGACTAGCATAAAAAAATAAAAAAGCTACGCAGAGTAACATCCTGGTTATGAATGACCTACACTGAGACTGCTGTACCTGATTCGCCTCTGTGCTGGGGACTGCTGCAGGTGATTCACAGGAAAGGCTCAATTTAAGATGAAGCTGAACTCGAAGGCTGAGGCGCTTGGGACTCATGATTTACTTTGGACACCAGAGTTTCTGTTTTTGAAGAACCTGCAATTGATGCTGTTGGATTTCAAAGGGAAGTTGTGAAATAAACTGAACGGCTTGGCACCAAAACGCATGAAAGAGCCGCCGTCGTTGCCACAGCAACCCTCCAGACCGCCCAGGTCTTCTCCCCAGAACCAGAACCAAATACAGAGAAGCAGCAATCAGCTTCTCTGCTCCTCTAATCTGGAACAAACTTTCAGAAAACTGCAAAGTTGCTGAAACACTGACTTCCTGCTTAGCGTTAGCGGAAAAACTATTTGAGAATAAAATTGACAACACCCATCACAAACATGGAGGAGTCTCCGTCACAACGTTTATAAGTGTCATCATGAATTTAGTGATGGCATTGACTTAATGTAATGTTTTGATGACTGATTCTATATTTCATGACTGTGTTTTTGTGTTTGTTATGATGTAAAGCACTTTGAAATGCCTTGCTGCTGAAATGTGCTATATAAATAAAATTTGATTGATTGAAGTATCATTTGAAAAATAATGACAATTTGTCTTAAAAGTGTCATTATCAAATAATGAAAAGCTATCACTTTTAATGCATCTTTTAATGCAACTTATGCTTTAAAAGCAGGGCTGAAACGATTCCTCGATTGATTCGAGTTCCTCGATTATTAAACGGAAAAGGTTTGTTAAATTACGTTTTATTATTTAGTGACAGTGTTCCGGCCGGGTGATTATTTGTGTTGCGCAGCACTCTCACTTCTGGCTGAGTTGTTGATAAAAACTAAGTGCATAACGTCCAGTTTTCAGGTTCGGCCGTGGGGATTTTATTTACTGATGATTTGGATTTTATCATTTTATGTGGGACCAACAAGCATCCTTAAGATGACGGGAGCGATGCCTGGAGTATGGCAGCCTTTCTCCTCCCGGAGCTGCTGGTTCAGAGTGAACGGCGGGAAGAGTGGTAAAGGTGTATTTATACAGGTGAGCAGATAGATTGAACTTGGTTGACTGACTAACGAAGGTTTCAAATTCTGTCACTAACATGAACACAAAAGCTACAAATGGCTGGGTAAGGTGAGAGTTCATCTATTAAACTGACTGAAGATGAACAAACTAAAAGCTGGAGTACAGACACACACACGCATATAAGTGTATTTGTGAGCCTGCCTCTTTAAGTTGAATATAATTTCAGATTTTTGTATAACTTTTGTTCAGCTTACCTTAGAAAGTGAGCTGTTATTGTTACAGGTTAATTTTCTAAACTACATCAAAGTTAGGGAAGTTCAAATATGAAAAACAGGACTGATGTTGGTATCCGATAGCAACACTGCCGTTATGCTAGACTTACCAATGTTTTATTTTACCAATTGTTTTTATCCAATTACTCGATTAATCATAAGAATAATCAATAAATTACTTAATTACTAAAATATTAGTTTAGAACAGCCCTATTTAAAAGTATCATTATTTATTGAACAACGCTAAGTTGACAATGGACTTTCAACTTTGCTTTAAAACATCATAATTTACTGAATGACACTTCATGACAACAGTTATAAACATTTACAAAGACTCCTTCATGTCAGTATTAGGAGTTACCGAGTTGCCTTTGATTCCTGGAACGTTGATCAATATATCTGGTACATATTTTCTTGATGATTTTGATTATATTTGATCAAATGTAAAGTTTTTACTTGTTTCATAACTTATGTAAATGATGAATTGCCTTGTTGCTGAAATGCGTCAAACAAACTTGAGTTGATGGGCAGAGTCTTTCATTTCAAGGAAGGCCACAGATGGTAAAGAAAAGCAATTATAATCCTGTGAATGATTTAAACTTTCTGCTGAAAGTACTTCATTAAATAGTTACTGAGCAAAGTAAGCAAAGCTGTAGTTTGAAAGTATAAACTATAAATAGAGGATACTGAAGGAAGTCCAGGCCAGAAACCCAACATACAGCAGAGCAACTGCTTGGTGACTCAGCTACATCAACAAACTATTATACATTTCCACATATCCTACATGAACCGTATTATAGTATGTCTGGAGTAACACGCCGTTCACTTACTGTTGCATTAAAGGACTTAGAGTTTGGAAAACATTTTCCATTAATATCAGCATGGCAATTAGGCAGGTTGACTAAGAGCAGATTGCCAAATCACTTTTGTCTTTTAACACAAAAAACTTTGACTATTTGTCTGACCACATAGACACATGACATCAAGCTAACAACGTCCTCGCTAACGGTGACTACCATTGGTTTTAGCTGCCAAGTTGTCAACATAACGCGCTAAATCTTTAATGTGCGCCTGATATACAAAAGAAAAAGGGACGCAGTACTTTGCTACCAATTGTCAAATACTACGACAACCAGGCAACAAGGTCAGGAAAAAGTTTTAATTTACCAAAAAAACAAAAAAAAAAGATAGAGAGGGAAGTAGGTCAGTCATGCTAGCGTGACTCTGGAAACATTAACTTAGATGTTCTGCAGAATTCAGCGTTTCGGTTCAGTTAAAACATTTTTAAAAACTGCGACCTACACACCAACTCTGGCAGATTATCACCAGGACCTTACACTAGCTAATTAACCGCCGCTGTGTTAGATTAGAAACCTGATACATTAGTGGCATTCTTGTCAGTTGCTATGGCAACGAGTCTATAGCATCGCTGGCAAAGAGAGCGAGAAAAAAAGAATAAAAGTGGTTTTGAGTTGTTTTTCAACAGTTTTTCTGTTATTTTTCCTTTTGCTATGGGGCTCTGCACTGAACTAAAGCCAACACCAGAGTCTCTTCAGAACTTTACTTGTTGACATCGGACTGAAGTTGCGCCACTGTTTTGCTTTCATTCTTGACAGCCTGGTATAATTTCAGCTGGCCACCTGCCATGACTATTCTCAGACTGAAGCATACAGTCTTTGTGCTTTTTAAGAACAATTAGATGGGAACCTTTAGAGCGTCAGAAAACTTCATCAGCCCATTACCAGAAAACAGTAACTACATGAGGCACTGTGGACACTAAAAATTAATGGAAATCTGCCAGTTTCGACAAAAACTCATATCTTTCGAAAAAGTTTTTTCTCTAGGTTTAGGGGGTTTGTCAGCTTTATCAAAATTTGTGTATTTTGCAAAACTGCAATGGAAATACCTTTTTTGCATCACGCGAGTCTCATAACAGGATGTTGCTACTGGTGGAAATGACAAAGAAGGCAACAGGAAGTAGTTGGAGAATGACGGCAAGCATGTTTTCAATGAAGAAAACTTATCCACATGTAATTTTAGATTAGTTTTTTTATTTAATGGATATTGTGAAATTTTGTTTTTCGACATTAGCAGAATATCAACAAAGTTGTAGTAGAAACTCAGTTATCGTCACAGAAATGCACCAAGCTGAGGTAGGTATGGAGGATGCACATAAACCTGGAAGGCTGAGGTCAAAGGTTATAATAACTGTGGCTGGACTGACGAAACAAAAATATATTGTTTCAAGGATCTTAAAAAGTGGTTTCTGTCATTGCAAAGCCAAAACCTTATTAAAAAGATATTTGCATATTTTTAGGCAATAACTTCAACATCAACAGAGCTCGTTTCCTCTGATTAGGCAACAAATTTAACTTCTGAATGTGGCCATCGAGTCAAACTTCAAATGTTTCTGACCACAGCTTCTACCAAACGTTCATCATTTCAGAAATACCTCCAAACTCAGAAGGCTGATGTCTAAATGGGAACTTTAAACATTTTTTTTTTGCCTCATCTAGATTATTGTAATGCACTTTTTACACATTATATGTAAAAAACGCTTTGTGTCCGTCCTCATAACTCAAGTAGATCTATTTCTAGATTGGGCTTCCTTTGGTTTTTTTGTTATTTTGAGTGTAGCTTCATTTAAAAAGCTGCTGAAAGGTTCTTATTCAAAAGTGTTGTGGCTCTGTGAAGCCATTTTGTAAATACACATCTACCAAAGGAGTCATGAAGAAAATTTACCTTACTGCAACATTTATTGCCAGTTTGCAACTTTGCAGCAAAGGAAAAATGAAGGCACCCAGATAACAAAAAAATTTAATAGTCCTGCAAATCATAGAGATGCAAAGTAATGCTAAGGAAGATCATTTTGAAATATTTTCTAGAGTACAGAAAGAGGTGAATGTAGGAAGCATTTTAAACAGATTTCACTAAACCTTTTTTATTAATCTTACACTTTACAAAAGGAAAAGCTGAAAACAACTTGTACTAATAAATTGTAATTTTGCACAACTGAATTAAAAGTAAACACAAAGCGGCTGACATTAGACCTTTCATTCCTTCTCTTCCAGACTCAGATGCCCACATCAATTTAAAGGCAGACAGATAATTACTCCTTGCCTAAAGCCTACAATTCCCAGAGTGCATTGGTGGAGTCACTGCCATGACGAACATCATGAAAAACAGCCAGAGCTGAGCTCAGAGTCGTGTTAAAGACCAAAACGTTTTCTGACTGAAGCAGAAATCATAAAAAAGAACAGCTGCTTTAAACCTCATGATTGATAACAGCCACAATAATTGCAATGATGCACAGAAATGCAACAACATGGCAGGACAAAGCTGCACTCTCTGAAAGCAGCTACTTTATGCCATCCTTTATTGATACAGCACAGTTATAAAACTTGTTCTGGAATGAATTGGGTTGCAGCCACCCTTAGTAATATGCTCATATTTTCTTTCTCTAGCGTTTCTGAACACGTAGCTAGGCCTGTTGCGATAAACGATAAATTAATTAATCAGACGATAAATTAAACCGACCTCATTTTAATTATCGTCTTTATCGTCTCTTCCTGCCTTTTTCCTTTCTCTTGATGACACTGAATGAAAACAGGCTCAGCTCCGGTCTCTCCACTGACCCTCCCTTCCTCATTTCCTTAGTCTAATGTCCAGCGCACACGACACGAGTTGTCTGCCGACTGTCAACCTATTTTCTAGACCTGAGACACACATTAGCCACAGAAATCCTGGGTATAACGGTTCGATCGGGTTCGTCGTGCCATGTGGTGTCCAGCCACATGGGCATAAAATAACGGCTACAAGTCCAGTTAACTAATTTTAAAACCAGACATTAATCAGTGCTTTACTAGAATCTACCTGTGATGCATGTGGCTGGAGTCAGCGTAAAGTCCTGACTGAATGAAAATCATTTTAACCTATTTATGTCACGTTAACGAAGAACAGCTGAAAACCTACCGGGTTTATCAACTGCGGTAGCAATTTGGCTCCAACTCCTCTCCTTGTCATTTCTATATTCTTTGCACGAAATGTTGAATAAATATTAATGTTGTTTCCACATATCATCTCCGATGTCCGCTGGACTTCGGGTTGCGCCGTGTCAGCTGTTTGGGATTCCCCTTCGTAATTTCCCCTCAGAAAGCAGCAGGAGAATCCGGCATTCTGATTGGCTACCTGTCACATTCAGCTTTATGCTCCCAGTAAACCTGATTTATTTCGGAGCGGCCACGACGATCTACCGTAACCCACCACACACTGCAGGATGGTCGGTTAGATCGGCCAACGATCTAAGATTGTTATAAGGGGAAAACGGGCAAAAAATGTTGTAGTGTGAACTACTGCATTAGGTAGTCGGATGTGCCCGTTTTTTCTATTTAAATCTAGAGATTACTGAAGGGCAATACAGACTTCATAATCTGCACTCTTTTGGTTGAATGCACTATTTATTGTTTAGTTTTTATTCAAGTACGTTTTTTTTGTTAATGGAGACTGAGAATTCATTTTATTTTTATTTTTGTTTTTGGTTGTTTTGTTTATTTAGTTTATCAGTTCCAGTGTTACATGTTATTTTGAAAATAAGGTGCATCTAACCGGAAATTGCATGTATTTTTAGTCATTTCCATTAAATCAGTGTCAAAAGGTCTTGAAGCAATATTATCGTTTATCGCAATAATTTTTTTAGACAATTAATCGTCCGGCAAAATTTGTTATCGTGACAGGCCTACACGTAGCATCAATGATGGAGTGGTACAAGATTATTTTCCAGTTTTACTGCTTTCTGACAGTATATTATTAGAGTTTTTATGACAATGTCTGTAAGAGATCCTGCAGGAAACTTCAAGTAACGACGCCCCGCAGGAGGTGTGCAAGTCACTAATGTTACTCTTTATGTTACGGCTGTGTAGCAGAACAAAAAGAGTCCGTGTGAGTTTTCACAGATGCTCGTTACATAAGCTATGATTACAGAAGGTTTTTATGGTGTAAATGCAGAAGTCAACGCATGATGTCAGCTCTGCGTATGTAGGAAGTTTGACATTAAAAGCCAGTCGAGCCGCCACTCTGACATCCTTCTCCTCTTTTCTGTGTCAAAAAGAAACTAAAGAAGAAAGAAAAAGCAGCAGGCGGACGGCTGCCTTCTGACAAGCCTTTTAATTAGGCCAGGTGTGCTAAAGTGCAATTTAATTAAACTTTTACTTAACTGGGCAGGTCAGTTCTAACAGAGAGGTTAAATTAGCCGGGTTTATCTCAAATTAGGACCCAAATTCTCTGGTCAGATAACAGCCGAGGATTAACCTCTGAAAACAGGAAAAAAACTAAAGTTTGACGTTTCTACAGAGTCAAAGAGTCAGTGGTTAAAACTAAAGCAGCAGGAAGTAGTCAAGTTTATTATACTCAACTAAATGTAAATGCGGGCCTCCAGGCTTTACTTTCGCCCCAGCCAGGCTAAGCATTGCTTACTTATTTTAGCTTAATGTTTGCCTTTTTAAAGTTAG
>NW_006800358.1:291543-292706 GCF_000485575.1 Poecilia formosa
AAACGATAAATCAATTAATCGCACGATAAATTAAACCTATCGACCTCATTGTCTTTATCGTCTCTTCCTGCCTTTTTTTCTTTCTGTTGATGACACTGAATAAAAAAGGCTCAACTCCGGTCTCTCCACTGACCCTCCCTTCCTCATTTCCTTAGTCTAATGTCCAGCGCACACAAGTTGTCGGCCGACTGTCACCTATTTTCTAAACCTGAGAGACACATTAACCGACAGAAATCCTCGGTATAACGGTTCTATCGGGTTCGTTGTGCCGTGTGGTTTTCAGCCACATGGGCACAAAATTATGGCTACAAGTCCAGTTAACTAATTTTAAAACCAGGCATTAATCAGTGCTTTACTAGCTTTACTAGAATCTACCTGTGATGCATGTGGCTAGATTCAGCGTAAAGTTCTGACTGAATGAAAATCATTATAACCTATTTATGTCACGTTAACGAAGATCAGCTGAAAACCTACCGGGTTTATCAACTGCGGTAGCAATTTGGCTCCAACTCCTCTCCCTGTCATTTCTATATTCTTTGCACAAAATGTTGAATAAATATTAATGTTGTTTCCACATATCATCTCCAATGGCCGCTGGACTTCGGGTTGGGCCGTGTCAGCTGTTTGGGATTCCCCTCCGTAATTTCCTCTCAGAAAGCAGGAGGAGAATCCGGCTTTCTGATTGGCTACCTGTCACATTCAGCGTTGCGCTCCCAGTTGGGGAAACGCCCTGATTTAGATCGGAGCGGCCACGACGATCTACTGTAACACACCACACACTGCAGGATGATCGGTTAGATCGACCAGCGATCTAAGATTGTCATAAGGGGAAAACGGGCAAAAAATGGTGTAGTGTGAACTATTGCATTAGGTAGTGGATGTGCCCGTTTTTTCTATTTAAATCTAGAGATTACTGAAGGGCAATACAGACTTCATAATCTGCACTCTTTTGGTTGAATGCACTATTCATTGTTTAGTTTTTATTCAAGTACGTTTTTTTTTTGTTAATGGAGACTGAAAATCCATTTTATTTTTGTTTTTGGTTGTTTCGTTTAGTTTATCAGTTCCAGTGTTATGTGTTATTTTGAAAATAAGGTGCATCTATCAGGAAATTGCATGTATTTTTAGTCATTTCCATTAAATCAGTGTCAAAAGGTCTTGAA
>NW_006800358.1:293497-377021 GCF_000485575.1 Poecilia formosa
TCCCTCAGTGTATTTTCAGCCTGGCGGGCCTCCAGGCTTTACTTTCGCCTCAGTTAGGTTAAGCATTGCTTACTTATTTTAGCTTAATGTTTGCCTTTTTAAAGTTAGAGATTTAATAGTTGGTGTTTAGGTTAATCATGTCTTCCAATAACACATAATAACCTAGTGACATTTTCAAATTTCCTGTCAAGTCAGAAACTAGCAAGTTTTCTGGGGTGAAACCCTCATTTCTGCACCTAAAATTTAACCAAAGCATCAAAAAATTAAAACTACTACAACTCATAAAAACTAATCTAAATCTAAACAATATTTATCTAATAAAAACTAGAAAACTCACTAAAAACTAAGTAACACCAATTGAATTAGCCAAAAAGTCACAACGAAACAAAGCTAAACTGTAATGAAAGACCCAGTAACCCTGAGTTGGTCAGTGATTAACACATGGGAGTTAAAAAAAATAAACTGAACTCATTCTTTACTGTGACATCATGGTTTAAGCATGAGTAACTTATCTCACGTATTCACACACCCTGCAACCGTCTCTCCATTTATTAACCGGATACTGAAAGTCAATGAAGGCCTGGATAAAGGTAACATTGATACAGGCCGCAAAACAAAGAAAAACTTGCTTACTTAAAGCCAGAACTGCAACATTTCTCAAGTAAAATCCTGTAAATCAAGTATCCCACAATGACTTAGAGCAACAACTTTAAAATGGTAACATGCATTTCTATTTCTAAATTTGGTCTGCGTACTCTGGTTGCTTTAAGATTATTCTTTTATGACTTTAATAAGTCACAAGCATAAAGTAAAGTACAATCAGCGAGTCTGGGCCTGTTGGCGATTACAGTACCAGCCACGTCGTCCATTTAATCGCAGCTTTTTATTTGTTATTCTGGTTAGCAGAGTTGGTACATATTTACTTGAGTAACTTTAGAAGAAATGTACTTTTAGGAGTATTTTTACTACACTGTACTTTTTACTTTTACTTGAGTAATTTTATAATGAAGTATTTCTGCTCTTACTTAAGTAAAATTTCTGGATTTTCTACCCACTGAATGAAAAGCAGACATGTTTTAACTAAGAACTCACCAAACACAGATACACACCTTTTCTGTTTCTGTTAAAGTTTTTTTAACTAAAGAAACTGATTTGGAAAAATGTTATTTTACCAGATTGTTATTTTTTGTTACTTATATGAATTATTGTCATTTTGGTTCTTAAAATACCAAACTTTCCACTAAACTTTATATTTTGTTCTGTCTGATTGTGTAATCTTTAATTTGATCAGTTACTCAGTACTTGAGTAAACGTTTTACCAAATACTTTTTTACTCTTACTTGAGTAATTTCTTGGCTACTTTTTAATTTTACTTGAGTACAAATATGTTGAAGTAGTGATATTCTTAAGTATAATCTTTAGATACTCTGCCCAGCTCTGTTAGCAGATTCAACACCTTTTAAAGACATTAGCATTTTCATTTCAAGTCTAATTTTTATACCACATTTCAGCAACAAAGCAGTTCAAAGAGCTTTACACTGTAAAACCACAATACAGTAACCAATTATGAAACAAGTAATCAACATAACATTTTGTCAAAAGGCCATCATCAAAATCAATTGGTCCAGTTGCTAGGAACCAAAAGCAGCTCTGACCCAGTGGGTTTTAGTCTAGATTTAAAGGAACTCAGTGTTTCAGGCGTTTTGTAGTTTTCTGGAAATTTTTCCAGATTTGTGGTGCATAGAAGCTGAATGCTGCTTCTCCACGTTTGGTTCTGATTCTGATACAGAGCAGAACCAGACCCAGAAGACCTGAGAGGTCTGGAAGGTTGCTATGACAACAGCAGCAGGTCTTTAATGAATTGTGGTGCCAGGCCGTTCAGTGATTTATAAACTAACAAGTATTTTAAAGTTTATTATCTGGAAGGACTGTAGAACTGGGTGATTTAGTCAGAACTCCAGCAGCAGCGTTCTGAATCAGCTGCAGCAGGAGGATTATTTTTTGTCAGACCTGGGAAGACACTGTTGCAGTAATAAATGTAATTAAAGATAAATGCATGGAGGAGTTTCTCTAGATCCTGGAAATGTTTTTCAGCTGCTAAAAGGCTAAATTTGTAACCATTTTTATGTGTCTTTGAAGGTTCAGGTCTGAGTACTTCACTACATGTTTCTAGCTGTAATAACTGAAGCTGTGTGCTGACTCTAGATCATTCCTATTTAGGTCCAAAGACAATAAAATAAGTTTTTTTCTGTACAGCAGGATAAATTTATGGCACCTCCATGCACTGATCTGTCGTAAATATTTGTTCTAAGTCTTTTTAAAGCTTTTATGAATTTAAACTTTGGCATAAAACTCATTTAAAAATGTTGCCAACATACCAAATACAATGGAAACAGCAAACAATTTCAAAGTACTTAGAGGAGAGAGTAGCTGCAATTGCAATTGGGTCACCGGTAAAATTTCAGCAGGGGTGCTTAATTTTTTTTATCAATATTGTCAATTAAAAAAATGCAACCAAATTCAAACTGCCTCAATTTTTTGGTTTTGCTAATCTATACAAATTTATCAATACAACGGCAAATATGTACAAGATTATTTCATATATAATAGGCCAGCTGTCACATGATTAGGTCTGTCGCATTAAATCAATTAATTGCATGATAAATTAAAACAAAATTAATATCCATTAGAATAATTTCTCTCTTTCTACAAAAACTGATAAAAGTCTTCAGTTTAGTGATTTGGTCTCAAGTAGACCCTTTTTGAAGGACAAGTTTAGTTTACAGAGACTTCCTAATTCATTTTATTTGTTGTTTTGTTTATTTATTTTGGATATTTAAAGTGTCTTTCAGTTCTAGTGTTAATTTTGATTAGAATTTAAGGTTTATTAATATTGAGAATGTGTTCTTGCATTATTATTATATTACTAGAAAATGGTCTCAAAACAACATTATCGGTTATCACTGTAACTTCTGGGACAATTTATCGTCCAGAAACAATAGTTTTGTGATTATTGGTTAATCGGTTTTTACTTTGCTCATTTAGCCATTACATCAAAACCTGCTTCCATTTTGCTTATTGAGGATCTGAATTTGGATTTAAAAAATATTAATAATCACACTGATAACTATTTACTTCCCAGGACATAGCATCGACCGATATAATGGTGTCATCCACTGTTTCTCCCTCTCCTATTATCTTTTCCATTAACATAAAAAGTACTTCTACAGGTTTCTTCCTGTTAAAGGGGTGATTTTCCTCTCCACTGTTGCTACATGCATGCTCAGTATGAGAGATTGCTGCAAAGTCAACGATTTTGGTCCAGAAGGATTGAATGCTGCAGTCAGTGACTTGCTGCATTCTTGTTTTGTTTTTCTTAAAAATAAATTATTACTCAGTTAAATTCCTGAAATGTAACTTCATGTCACTAAAAGCCAATTACAAAATTAATTGGAGATTGATTTTCTGTCAGGCGCCAAATTATTTACACATTTCACATAAACTGAGAAACAGAAATTTGTCATTTCTATCGTTTTATCGCGGAAATGGGCTTCCATTCAAACAGGTAAAATACCGGGAGATTTTATTTTTAATGCTTTTTTTAGACTATTTCGTTTGTTTTTAATCCATATGTGATCTCAATCAATTTTAGCCACTGTTTGTATTTACAGTTAACACAATAACGATGGCCGTTTAAAGTTATCTTGAAAGTTAAAACAAACCAAACGTTTTCAAATATTCTACCGAGGGAGAGCTAATGTGCAACCAACTGCTAAACTCAAGCTAGTTTGAAAAAAAAAGAAAAAAAAATAGTTTTAAGTGCTGTTTTAAAAGTTTGAGAGGACTCGGTGTAACTTTACCTACTTTTACGTTGTTAGCCATCTAGTTGGTCCATATTCCACAGAAACCGGTCTAAGCTGGATTAAAATTGTAGCAAATTGTCACTTAAAACCGAGTTTAAACCTGAACGCGACCCGTTGTTTAGTTCCAAACAGCTGAGCTACCAACTGCCAGCTAGCTCCGAAGGTAGACGTTAGCCAACCGTAACGTCTACCTGACGGAAGACGACAATATTTTAAACACCTCGACAACAGCTAAAAAAAGGGCTAGGTTAGCCTGCTAAAATCCAGCCAAATAAAGTTCGTACATCTCTCCAAGAGCTGAGGCGTGCGTTAAATTTGGGGTATTGCTGGAAAGCGGCGCTAATACGAGGCAGAGAAAGCATTTTTTTACCAGCTGCTGCCGTATCCACCGCAGCATCTTGACAGGATACGCTCCGGAGAAGCCAGCACAAGACGTTAGCCCCGCGCTAGCACCAAGCTACTCCGACGAAGCAGTCCAGAAGCCGCAATATATCCTCCGAGAGGCAGCTCTCCTCGGTCGCATTGCGTGGCTCATTCGTAAAATGCGACTCCTCATAAAGCAGGCGCTTCAAAACGTCCCCATTGCGCCGGACAGATGATTACAAGTAAAAGTGACAGAGGAGAGTCCCAGTGCTACATCTCTCTCTCTCTCTCTCTGCTTTGCCACGATCACTTTACACGGACACACACACCGACTGACACACACCAACTTACAGCTCGGTGAGGCGCATACACTGGCTGCTCTCTCTGCAGCCTGTGAACGCCCCCTGTCTGTAAAATATTTACTTTATGACAAACCAACACACAAAAAGCTCATATTGGTCAGGAAGAAGGAACAGGAGGCACCAACTTCACTTGTTTGTTTTCAAACTAAATTGTGAAAAATGTGGTGTTCAGAGTCCTTTAAAGCTGCAGTATGTAGCTTTTATAAAAATACTTTTTTACATACTTGTTGAAACTGTGTGTTAAGAGACAATCTGTGAAAATATTGGAGCCAGTGCGAAATAGGAACAACCAATCAGAGCCAGAAGGCGGGTCTTAGCGCTGTCAATCACTATCTTCTTCCCTTGCAGCTAGCATAGCCTGTTGTGAATGCTCTGGCTTGTTCCTATAGCCACAGATGACAACGGATAAAAGATTTTCGTGTAATGTAAGTTCTTACAGGAATATCACTAGCACATGAGTACAAGAGATTGATTGACAGCACTAAGACCCTCCTCTTGGCTCTGATTGGTTGTTTTCTTCTTCAGATTATGTGTCTCATATTATACTATTATAGTGACAGTTTTAACAAATATATAAAAAACACAGCTGCTGCATGTAGCTTTTATATAAAATGTTTTTTTCTATATCACCACCTTCCTAAAATGATGGCTTTTTTTTTAAAGAAAAAAATCTCTCAGGCCATTAATATAGGAAGGTGATATTTATTAAACTTTGACCATGTCTTGATGGTTTAAGACAGAAAAGTGAGCCATTATTATTGTCTGAAGAAATGTACCAAAAACAACCAATCAGAGCCAGGAGGAGGGTCTTAACGCTGTCAATCAACCTCATGTTGCAACTTACCAGAAGTCTGAGATTTTCATGTTTAAGTATTTTTGCTACAAATGATCAAGCACTAAAGGAATGCTGTTAAAATTTTACTTTTCTTATTAAAAAAGGAAACTATTTGCATCTTGTAATGCATTTCTAATATTGTATGAAAAAAGGTCTAAGTGGTTAAATGAAAATCAGCAGAATTTGCCAATTTTAATCCAGTTAATCAATTAAAAAAAAATTATGCTTTCAGATTGTGTTATAAAGTATTACAGACTTAAAGTCTAAATAACTGCAGTAACTGTGAGATGTTTGTGAGTATGTCCCACTTTCAGCCGTGTTGCATTTGACTGAAAACATGCAGTCGTTAGCTGCAGGAGGAGCTAATGCTAATGATCCGGTGTAATTGATGTGTGCCAGCAGCTATATTTGGAGCAGAACAGCTGCAGCCGCCCGCCTCTATCTCTCCAACTCTCTAACTCTGGTTAGTGGACGAGTTTGGATGTTTTCCACTGATCCAAATGCAGTTATTCTTGCTTTATAAGGCAGCCCATTCAGCAAATTGTTTTGTTTTCCATTTGGATTCCCTATGTGGGGGGTCATGATAATAAAATAAATGATAGTATGGGGTTCCGTTCAGGTTTACTGGTCAATGTGATGTTGGAAAACTACTGAAGTGTTTTTTGTTATTGTAAAAGCAGACATGTTACAAACTCTGTTTAAAAAGGCAGATTTCCTCTGAAAATCCAGGATTTAATCCGCTGCCTGCTGGGTTTCACCCATGTGACAGCCAGTGAAATCTCTAGTTTACGCCGACTTACGTAACGCCACCGCAGCGCCAACATCTGGGACCTCCTTTCCTTCTCACATCTGGGCTGGACTGAGCCTGGGGCTTTCAGGCAGGAAAATGATACGATCTTTAAAGGTGGCCTATTACTCTTACAAAATTCAATTTCAAAAATGCTTCATTGACAGCTTAAATAATCTAATTAAAATATGTTCATTACATTTTTGCACAAAATTATTCTTAGTTAATGAGATTTTGAGCTTCTTTCAGAATGAGCCGTTTTGTACCATGGCATGACAGACATCACAGATAGAAAGAAAAGGGAGTACATTCCTGCCAAAACAACAACAAAAAACTGAAATTTTGTAGATTAATTTACAAAAATTTCTTGAAACAAGGAAATTTCTGAGGAAGTTCCAAAATTGAAATTTTTCAGAAATTTCTAAAAGTTGAAAATTTTCAAATTTTTAAACAAAAATTCAAGTTTTTTCTAGGGAATTTTTATTATAAAAATTTGAGTTTTTTTCTAGCATTTTTTTTTCATCCAAAAAAGCATCTTATTACCACAAAATGGTTGAATGTTGTTTTTTTTAAGTGCTTGGATTGTTTTTAGAAGCAGGTGAGACCCAAAGGGGCGTTCAAAAACATGCAAAATTAAGACTAATAAATCCATACAAAGACAGAAAAAAGAAAATAAAATCAAAATACTCAGTCATTTATTTTGATTAGATTTCTGGGGTTTTACCTCTTTAATTTATTTCAGGTCTTTGTAACATGAGTTTCTGCCGATGGTCACAGACAATTGGCTACGTTTTTCTAATGGAGGCAGGAGAATGAGAGCCACTGATCCACAACAGCCTCAATGTCGTTTATGGAAACGGATGATGGCCAGGCACAAGATAATGTCTGGCTGCTGTCCCAGCTTTGTGCAGAATTGAATTTAAACTGCAATCATGCAAGTGCTTGGAAGAGCTTTTGGCTAACATTTTAACATTCACTGCCATGCTTCCTGGGAGACACCAGTCCTCCTGCAGGTGTGGCCTCATTTCTGCCGTTAGACAACGTCCTGAAGACTTTGGGGAGTTTCTGCAGTTATTTAAAGATTTCTGACAAGAAGCTTGCCATATTTTTCAGAAATGGAAAAATACATGAGCATAGAAAAACAGTAAAGAATGTGTTTGTCAAACATTTAAAAAATAAATATATTTAATTTTGTGAAACTCTATCCCATGATCCACCAGTTAGGCCACATTGCCAGTCCAAGAGCAAATTAATTACCTTACAATTTAGTTTTCCATCCAACATTACAATACCTTAAAGTATTAATAGGGGAATTTTATTCACATTTGGTCATAATTACAAAATTCAATGTATTTTAATGGGATTTTATCTAATAAACACAATGTAGTCTACATGTGTGAAGATGAAGGAAAATAATTATATTCATAAATAAAAAAATGAAAATTGATCTTCTGAGTCAACAGTGTAATATAATAAAAGTCAATTTATTAAAACTGGAAATAAATACAAATAATTTACTAAGCATACAAATTATTATATACAGTGTTGGTATTGTAATAATACAGCAAATATTAATGTTTTCATAATAGTTTTTAAGTTCGGTCTGCAATTTTGTCATTAAATTGCAGACAGAACCTTATTTGGGCAAAATTATTATTATACAAGATATTATTATACAAGAAATATCTAACAACTTCATATTCTGGATTTTCCAAGTTAGTAGACAAGATTTATAGATTTAAAATGCTGCAAAAAAAAAAACGGTTCAAGAAAGCTTGTCAGGAAGTTTACAGGTTTTATTTTTACTGTAAAAGTTTAAGGGATTTAATTTATGTTCTGGTGACGTGGGATGAGTTGTAAAATTAAATAAATTATGACAAAATTAAACTGCAAGATAGTTTTTATTTTAGATTCTCAATGATATAAAGTGATACAATTTTAAAATAAATAATCCTATGAAATTCTAAATTGAGGCAAGATTAAAAGCTGGATATAAATTAAACTAACATGAGCATTAAAGGAATAGTTACAGAAACAAATCCAAAATCTGCAGTGTTTGTGACACTGTCAGCAAACAAGCAGTTCACAGAAACACAAAATAAATCTTAATTTGTATTTTAAAACATAAATACAAAACGGAAAAGCAGAAATTGAATTAAGGTAAGTTTTTAACTCTGCAATGATATTTTCTGATAAACTTTTCATAATTTTAGTTTCTGATATCTCACCTCTGCTGTGGTTTTATTCCAGATTATTAGTAACTTTTACTTAATTGCTGCTTTTTGTGTCTGCAAAAATCAGAAATAAGAACGTACCGCTATGAAATCCAAAGGTTTAAACTATCAACTAAACGACCAGTGAAATACACAGCTTTTAAAGAGTATTTGTTATAAAACATCACAGGTGGCTGGGTGTATTTAGAAAAAAATCATTTATTACAGTATTTGACAAAACTAACAGTTATAATCAGCTACAAACAATCCAGGAAGTGAACACAGAGAATACAGCCTCACCGTCGGTAAGGAGAGAAAAATCCGTCAGACTGTCCTGCGAGTGAAAATCATCTGCTGGTGGAGAAAAACAGAAACAAACATCTGCCTGCCGAAAGCAGCGACCCACTTATCGAGCAGCACGGGGTCAATCTGGGGTCACAGCGACTGATTTACACCAAGAATAAAACATCCTCCCACAAAATCCCTCTGGAGTGTTTCTGATGCGAACGCGAAACTTCTGACATCAGGATTAGTAAAAATGTTAGTTTGAGGTTTTTCTCATGATGGAGTTTTAGAGCCACGCTAAGAAAATATGCAAAAATATAATTGCAAAAATAAAGTCATAAAATTATAAAGTTATGTAACAACTTGAGTTAGTTTGGTTTTGTTCGCAGAATATGGTTTTATTCTCACATTATTTAGACCATTTTTGGATTACAACTTTATTATTGTTTTATTTTGACTTTATTCTCATATATTTGAAATCTGAATAAAGTTTCATATTTCGAGACTTTAATCCCAAAATATGATTTTATTTTTGTATTATTCCCACTTTATTCTCTTAATTTTATTTTTTAGTTCTTTTCTTAGCATAGCCCTGATGCTCCTTCATATTTTCCAGTCAAATGAAACCTTTGCTTTTCTGGAAACTTTCAGTTCAGTAACAAAGCACCGTAAAGACCTGCTGAGTCGCAGAGATGAGCTCACACTTCATCTGTAAAAATTAACTTTTTTTTTTTATCTCCACAAAAGGCAACTTTGAGCAGAGTTGGAAAATTATTTAATCAACCAGTTTCTAATGAAACTTCTAATAGCTGTTGTACTTCCTGCTGTTTTTCTTTCGTTTGCCACTTTTCATGTTTTGTGCTGCTTTAAGCTGCACATTATTTTCACATTTTTCCCTCTTATGTGTTGAGTAAAAGCAGGAAAATGACACCAGACTGAAGAAAAGAGGCGTCCTGACACTGAATGCATCCTGAAGGTGCTGCACATGATTCACTTGGAAAATAAACTGGTTCCGATTCTGATGCATTCATGTGAGTAAGAGGGAAACTCTGAAAAACTTTGCTGCTCTACGACAGGAGATTCTGACTCTCACTCAGCTTGCCTCCTGCTCTTCTTCCTGTCGGTGGGTTTGAACGTTTACTGGCTGCTCCCCTCTTCCTCCTTCTCCTCCTCTTCCTCCTCCAGTTCCACCAGAGCAGCGTGCCGACTGGCCTGAGATCCCTCGACGAAAAAAACCTTCTTAATCACACCTGACTTTGGAGCCCGGATCGTGTGCTGCAGAGTCAAACACCAGCGGCGTCACAAACACGCTAAACCAAAGAACATTAACCTTTGACCTCTGATGATGATGCAGAATAGCTAAAGAAACATAAACTTTTAGAATGTTTTTTAATCATCATTAAATAATTATTTCATTCGTTTTGCATAAAAGCTGCATTACAATGTCTGATTTTATTTTTTTTAATTTTCAATATAAGTTAAAATTAACTATCTTAACTTATATTTTATTGTAGAGAAAGACTGAAAAACAGAAATGATTTTAAAAATAAAGATTAATTCCTTTTTTTTATTTTTGCTTTTTTTTTTCTCCATTTTCCCTCCAACTTTTTAAAGCCGCCACAGCGCCCCCTGGTGGCAATCACTTCAGAAGTCCTGTGTAAACCATTGAGTGTGTGTGTGTGTGTGTGTGTGTGTGTGTGTGTGTGTGTGTGTGTGAGCGGGTCGGTCACCTCCATCTTCATGGCGATCATGACCATCAGCGGGTCTCCAGCCGTTACTTTATCTCCAGCCTTCACCAGCACCTGGACACAAACAGGAAGTAGGTCAACACATCTGAGAGACTGAAATGTAATTTCAGACCTCTGCAGCCGCCTCGGTGCCGGAGGTAAACATTAATAAACTCAGAGATTCAAATAAATGAAAAATAATAAGGAGAAAATTCTCCTGAGTTGTAGTGCAAATAAGAGCAGCCAACTCTCAAAATCTGCTGTTTCACTGCTCTAACATTTTAAAAACAGACTTTTCTGATACCACAGCCTTAGAGGTGCCACATTATTCTTCCTTCGCCAGGTTAGGATGGGTCTACAAAACATGCTTATTAATTTTTTCCCAGCAGCCATTGTAGATCAGTTAGAAACATTGACCAAACCTGCAGGGTTCCGTTTGGGTTGCTAGGTAACGGGGCTGGGCCTGGCTGGGGTTGCTAGGTAACTAACCGTTACCTACTAACCTCAGGTATAAAATGTATAAAATCTAAGACAATCAATAAGGAATAATATTAGGAATAATAAACCTTAATCTCATTGAAACAATCCAAATGGTGTTAAAATACAACGTACAAAGAAAGTTGCATAAAATCTCTAAAAGTTGCTCTTGCGAAATTTTCTGACACAAATAAAAATAATTTTTGTAATTTTAACAGAAATAAAACAAAAAAGTATCTATACTAAACTTCTACTGTTTTATTTTAAAAAAAATTATCAAAGTTATTTTGATTTGCTAAATGCCAGAAAACGATGCGAGACATTTTTTTTAGAATTCTTTTTATGTTTTCAGATTTTTCAACCACCCAAAAAAACAGAACTGCGTCTTTTATTAGGTGGTTTCAAGTGTAATTAATGTTTTCTAAATTTAATGTTATCCAAATTTAAGCCAGCATTAGATTGCACCCTTTTACCAAAGTGTGCAGTTCAAATATCGAGTTCTGTCAAGGACTTTCTACAGAAATCAAGAACAAAGAATAATTAAAATTCAAGCATTTTTCAGGATTTCAAGCAGAAA
The DNA here is from genome assembly GCF_000485575.1 of Poecilia formosa. NCBI lineage: Eukaryota > Metazoa > Chordata > Actinopteri > Cyprinodontiformes > Poeciliidae > Poecilia > Poecilia formosa. The sequence goes on from NW_006800358.1 coordinate 304,987, forward strand.
ATCAGCCACATGTACAGTCAGTATGTATGGAAAATAACAACTAGCGCCATGTTGCGTCATGCTGACCTTCTCTATGGTTCCCGTCATGGGGGCGACGGCGCCGCCCTGCTGGCCCGACCCGCTCACACCGGCCAGGTGCTTTGGCACAGGAACAGAAACCTGAGCGCTTCCTTCCTGTAAGATTAGACCATCCAATCAGCTTCAGTCTTCAGATCAGATTATTTCAGTATTTTATGCGTTTACGTTTGAATTCCTACAATTTCTAACAGAATTTCTGATCTTGTTGGTCCTGATTTCAACAAATTTGGAATAAATCAGAATAATTGTGATTAATTGATCATTTAAATATTCATAAACTAATTTAGTAACTGACTAGTTGTTAACTTGAGTGTAAAGACTCATAAAACAGCCATGTGCTGAAAACCAACCCCCTCCTCAGAGCAGTAATTAAGACAAAACTGTTAAAAAATATACATACACTTTACATTTACGACTAAAAACAATTCTCACTTCTCAAGTGGCAGCGTCACCTTCATCTGGTTCCAATTATGTAAAAAAAGATCAAGCATCTTTTTACTATGCAATTACAAATAAATTAATTTAAGAAATAAACAGTTGAGCTCTACACTGTATTGGTAAGTCAAGCAAAAAGAGCCGAGTTTTTCACATGTTGATATTGAAGTTGAATTATTTGCTACAAAAAAATATTTTATTTCTTTGCATTTTTATGCATTTATAACTTTGTATAAAATATGCTTAAGTTAAATGAAAATCCAGCAGAATGTGTTTTTTTGTCCGATTAACTGATTAAACATCAGAATGACCAACAGATTAACTGGTTACTAAGACAACAGTTAACTTGTGGCCCTGGTTTGGATGGTACCATGGAGAACAGGTGAACCGTGTCGTCCAGAACCACCAGTTTGGGTCGGGACTTCACTCCGTTCACGGAGCAGTGGAGGAACGAAGCGCCGCCCTCCAGCTCCACGGCGCCGGTCACATGGTACACCGCCTGTCCAACCTGAAGCCAGAACCCACAGGCTCACATTCAAATCTACATATATTCACATATATGTATATATATGTGAATCTATATATCTAGATTCACATATCTAGATATATAGATCTAGATATATGTACACAAAATTAGAAGAAAAACGCTTTTTCTACAAATTCCCATCTCAGAATCCCAAATGTTTCCAAAACAAAAACGTCCAGCTCTCTAAGTTTACAACGGCTCATTTAAAGGTTTTTACTTTTAAAAACATCTCTGGCTGACAAATAAAAGAAGCTATTTTATTTAAATACGTATAAAAATAATATTACCCATATTAGAGCACAGAGCATAAAGGACAGACAAAGCTCTATTTCTAAGTTTATTTCTACCGTTTTAAAAATCTATTTAACACTAAAATATTGAAACTGTTGACGTTGATGTAAAAAGTTGTTTCATTTACTTATTTTTCTTCATTACCAGAGAACAGAATGAGCGTAGAAGTTATTATGTTGCTACTTATTGAACAATCTCACCACTAAAAATAGGAATTAAGTCGTCATTTCATAATGTTTCTCCTAAAACAAGAAGCTTAGAAAAAAGATACTTTGTTAAATGTCTTTAACTTACATGGCAATTTAAAAAAGCCTGGATTTGTTAGTTAAATAACTTTAATTCACAAAACAAACAAGTCACTCTTAGAAAAGCAGAGATGCTGACATGATTAATCACATTTTTATTGTAAAAGATTATAAGAAACAACTTTATTTCCAGTAATTGTTTTTGTAGATTAGTGACAAAATGTAACAAATGGTGGAGGAATCTAACAAATCTCAGGTAGATTATTCTAAAACAGCTAAAGTTTAATCTGTTTTAAGGCATCAACAAGGGTGGCAAGGAACTAATAGGTTTTACACTAATTTTTAATTACAAAATATTATAAATAATAATAATTAAAAACAAATTTGTATTGAAAGAAGACTTTCCAGCTTACCTGCATTCTGTAGCTTCCATCCGAGTTATATGTGACGACAACATCGACCTCTAGAAATAATCAAGAAAAGGAAACAACTTAAACTCTGGTCTGAGTCACGTTCAGCACAGCGAAGCGTTTAAGTCTGAAGAACGGATGAACGTCTTAATGTTCATTCAAAACTAAACCACAAAAAACTAAATAAATACCAAAACAATCCCACAGAACAGCTGGAAAACAGGCAACCAGCTGATTTTAACATTAAAACATTTTTAATGTTGATCAATCTGGTAAACGCTAAGAGATTTTTTATCAAATTTGGGGTTTTTGAAGACTTTTTCTTCTTCTGTTTATTTAGAGTTTGAGTTCATGTTAACGATAAAATATCAGATTTAGATTTTTAATTATGAAAATAAAGCCATAACATTACAAAAATAAAGTTTTAATAGCAGAATGATTTTATGAGTGCTCAAACATGGAAAATTAATTATTAAAATTATTTGAGCATCTTGCAAAGTTATACTTTGGTACAAGTTTCATAAATAAGGAAATATTTAATCTTTGAAAACACACATTGAGCAAGCTACGTCAGGTCGCAATAATGTGACCCAAGCCTTTTTTCACATTAAAACAGCTTTTTTCTTCAGTATTTTGGTCTAATTTCTGGTACAGATGTCTTAGTGCATTTGAAATCAGACTAAACTAAATTACAAGCAACTTTTCAGCAAGACTTATGAGCTTGTTTCGAGAAAATCATTCCTGAATATTGATGAAAAAGTACTAATTCACTTATAGCTGGCACTTTTTCATCAATATCAAAGAATTATTCACCTAAAACAAGCTGATATATCTTTTTGAAAAGTTACTTGTAAGTTAGTTTTGTCTTATTTCAAGTATACTAAGATGATTGTTAAAGAATTTAGACCAATTTTGTGTTTTTGCAGTGCAGAAAGATGCCATAAATCAACCTCTGACAGTAGAAAACTGCATGTTTGTCACTCACTTTTGTCTCCCAGCTGCAGCCTCATATTTCTGTTAAACTGAATGTTGTTCCTCCAACCACTGCTGGAGCCAAACGGTGAGAAGGGATCTAAAATAAAAACATCAGAAACATTATCTTCTCTGCCTGTTTTTGCAGAAACGCCCTCTGTATCCTGCTGACCTGTGGAGGCCTGGGTGAAGGCCTCGGTGTGTTTCCTCTCCTGCAGCAGCAGGCCCAGGGCGGCCTGGCAGAGCGTCTCCCCGGACGGCGCTCTGGGAGCGGGGAAGAGGTCGGCGTAGTGCTGAGGGATGAAGCTGGTGCTCACGCGTCCGGCCTCGAACTCGGGGTGGCCGGAGAGGCTCAGCAGGAAGTCTATGTTGGTGTTCAGACCTACAATCTGACGACACGACAAGCAGCAGAGATGATGGACAACATCCTCACATTCCTTCTAAATATGATTTTGTTAAATTTGGAAAATCGGATTTTGTATGCGAACAAAGTTAGTCTCTTTGAGATCAGATAACATAACTACAGTCACAAGGGCGCCCTCTACAGGCGAGTGCAGTTTTATTAAAAACTGTCCTATTATATCGAAAGGAGTCATTTGAATAGTTTGCCAAATGACTTTGTAAGATGTTCTACACTGCAGAAACAAAATCTTACCAAGCATTTGTGTCTAGTGTTTTAGTGCAAATATCTTAGTTAACTTGAAATAAGACAAAACTAACTTACAAATAACTTTTCAGCAAGTAGGAGATTGTCTTAAATTAATATCGATTTCAAAATAATTAGTTAAACTGGAGGATTACGTCACTTACAAAATTACATTTTCCCATTTTATAAGTCAGATAATCTGCCAGTGGAACTAGTTCTTTTAAAAATCTAACCTAGCAATTATTCACCTAAAACAAGCTCCTACTTGTAAGTTAGTTTTGTCTTCTTATAAAAGTGCACTGATATATATATGCACTAGAAACTCAACCAAGCAATAGTTGGTACAATTTCGTTATTACAGTGTAATTATAAAATATTTGGACATTTGGCAAAAATGTGGCTGTTAAATATGTAGATTTGTTCTGTCTATGAATTGTCTATTGGTTTGTAAATTAGTTTGTTCCACTGGAGTGAGATCTGAATAATTAATTATCAGACATGAATGTAATTAATTACTAAACTCCTTTTCACCAATTAGCATTTTTTGCTATAACCTGTATCATGCATCTCATTTTGAAATGTTAATGAGATGTTGTATATCGTCTCTGTGTAAATAAATAAACAGTATCTTACATTATATTGTCGTAAACAATATCTGAGTTTCTTCAGGGCAGCAGATCGGTCTTCTCCCCAAACTACAAGCTTGGCGATCATCGGGTCATAGTGGGCAGAAACCTCGTCACCTGGAACCACAGCAACAGGAGAGCTTCAGGTTTCTGCATATTAAATATTAAAATATCTGCATTAACACACGACAGCCCTCAAAATCAACTTTGATTATCAGCGCCATGTTTTTTTTTATCATGTTACAATTTTTCCTCTGCTTTTCTGTCATGATATAATCCTCTATAAATATATAACAGCTCTCTTGTTATTGGAATGAGAGACGTTTACAATGTGCTGCACAGCCGCTTTTTGAAACGCCAGAAAAGATGGAGTAACTTTACTACGACGTTTTAACTAGAGCGCCTTTACCTCTGATCTAACCTCCGAGTTTCCACTTCCCAGGAAACTGAAACGCAACATTTGGTGAAACTCAGGAACCTGGTTTGTGTTTATATTTTGAAACAGAACCGCATAAAGTCCATTTTGCATCCAACACCGGACTCTTTTAGGACCGTTTGTCCTTTTCGTTCTATAATATCACCGCCATCTTTAATTTCTGTTCCAATGGCTCTGCTTAAGGATGACCAGCAGCGCCCTCTGCTGGATGGAGGCCAAACTACAACATTAACAGAAGCTCTAAACAGAAATTATTGGAAATAATTTTAATCTAATAAACCACTAATCGATCATTAATCCTGTGTTAATACCTTCTCTGACGCCGGTTTCTATGCGGGTGTGCTGGTCTGCTGCAGGCGTGGATAGGTGCAGCAGTGGCCCCGCTCCAGGCAGAAAGTCGTTGTTTGGGTCCTCGGCGTAGATTCGGGCTTCAAAGGAGTGGCCACTCAAGGTAATGTCCTCCTGGAGGAGAGGCAGCCGCTCCCCCGCTGCCACCTGGACGAAATGTTTCATTAAAATAATTTACTATCGTCTGATGGGACCTGAGAGAGAAGTTGTCCCACCTTCATCTTCCAATCAGACAAAATTGGAGTCAAACGTTCGTGCAGCAAACGTTTGACTTTTGTGCTGCTTTTTCTTTGAAGATATTAATGAAAGTTTGAAAGGTCAATCAGCCTTCATCGTTACCCAAATCTAACAAAAAAAAAGTTTTGTTTGTGCTGCCATCATAGGCCTGTCGCGATAAACGATAAATCAATTAATCAGACGATAAATTAAACCGACCTCATTTTAATTATCGTCTTTATCGTCTCTTCCTGCCTTTTTCCTTTCTCTTGATGACACTGAATGACCGGTCTCTCCACTGACCCTCCCTTCCTCATTTCCTTAGTCTAATGTCCAGCGCACACGACACGAGTTGTCTGCCGACTGTCAACCTATTTTCTAGACCTGAGACACACATTAGCCACAGAAATCCTGGGTATAACGGTTCGATCGGGTTCGTTGTGCCCATGTGGTGTCCAGCCACATGGGCACAAAATAACGGCTGCAAGTCCAGTTAACTAATTTTAAAACCAGACATTAATCAATGCTTTACTAGAATCTACCTGTGATGCATGTGGCTGGAGTCAGCGTAAAGTCCTGACTGAATGAAAATCATTTTAACCTATTTATGTCACGTTAACGAAGAACAGCTGAAAAGTTACTGGGTTTATCATCTGCGGTAGCAATTTGGCTCCAACTCCTCCCCTTGTCATTTCTATATTCTTTGCAAGAAATGTTGAGTAATTTCCCCTCAGAAAGCAGGAGGAGAATCCGGCTTTCTGATTGGCTACCTGTCACATTCAGCGTTAAGCTCCCAGTCGGGGAAAACCCCTGATTTAGATCGGAGCGGCCACGACGGTCTACCGAAACACACCACACACTGCAGGATGATCAGTTAAGAAATCACCAGCGACAATCTTGGATCAGCCAACGATCTAAGATTATCGTGTAGTGTGAACTGTTGCATTAGGGAGTCGGATGGCCCATCTTCTATATTTAAATCAAGTGATTACTGAAGGGCAATACAGTATACAGACTTTATAATCTGCACTCTTTTGGCTGAATGCAGTATTTATTTTCACTTTGGCTTCGTGTTGTTTAGTTTTTATTCAAGTACGTTTTTTGTTAATGGAGACTGAGAATCCATTTTATTTTTGTTTTTGGTTGTTTTGTTCATTTAGTTTATCAGTTCCAGTGTTATGTGTTCTTTTCAAAATAAAGTGCATCTATCTATGGCAGGAAATCGCATACATTATTAGTGATTTCCATTAAATCAGTGTCAAAAGGTCTTGAAACAATATTATCGTTTATCGCAATCATTTTTTAGACAATTAATCGCTCAGCAAAATTTGTTATCGTGACAGGCCTAATTAAAGATATTAATAAAAAAGTTTCTTCAAGGCAAAAGCAGAACAATCAAAAACTGTTTGCTATACAAACATAGCAGAGTTGTTTGACACCAGATTTGTTTAATTTTGTAAACATGGACGGGGGGTAGAGGCTGACCTCTGATGACCTCTGGAAACTTTTTTATTACTATCTTTAAAACGATAACGGCGCAAATGTAGCACAACCATTTCACACCAATTTTGTTAGATTTGAAGAGAGTGGGGGGACTTCACTGCGGTTCTGATGGTAAACAGAGTCTGGGTTGGTGGTTCTGCCTCACCCGGAGCTGCCACTCCACCAGGTCGGTTCCTGTGATCATCTCACTGACTGGATGCTCCACCTGCAGCCGGGTGTTCATCTCCATGAAGTAGAAGTTGTGCTGAGCATCCATTATGAACTCCACCGTGCCTGAAAGACGATGAACAGCATCCATTACTGCGTTCCGTGACAGCAAAGAGGTCAAAGGTCGCTTCAGCCTAACCTGCTCCCACGTAGTTCACAGCCTTGGCTGCTCTGACGGCGGCTTCTCCCAGTTTCCTCCGAACATCAGGACTGATTCCAGGCTGAGAGGAGATTCAGAAACAAACAAAACAAACATGAGGTTCAGAACTGAAACACATTTAGACTCAATGTCTGAAGAGAGAGAGGGAAAAAGGAAGGATTGAAAAGGAAAGACAAAAGAAAGGAAAGAAGGAAGGATGAAAAATTAAAAGGAAAGATGGGTGGGGAATAAAGCCTGGAAATATTTTTTCTTGCAGATCTTTTGGGTTTTTAATAAAAAACTTAAATTCCAGATTTTTTTCCAGATTGCATAAAAACAAAATTCAAAATGTGACTAAAATCTGTTTATGCATTTTTATCATACAAATCTGATAAACGATGACCCAACATGACATGAACACGCAAACTTCTGAAAACACAACAAAGATCTAAAAGTCAATTATTCCTGGAAAGTTGCTCCTACTTCCTGCTGAATGAATGAATGAATGAATGAATGAATGAATGAATGAATGAATGAATGAATGAATGCCCAGCGTTCCGTTACCCCCGGAGCCTCCTCGATTATCTTCTGATGTCTCCTCTGGACGCTGCAGTCCCTCTCAAACAGGTAGACGGCGTTTCCATGCATGTCCCCAAACACCTGAACCTCCACATGTCTGCAGGAAATAAATAAAAGGAAAAAACAGGCATTCAAACACAATCCAACCTGAAGTTAAACCTAAAGCTTTTCCTACCTGGGGTCTTCGACAAACTTCTCCACCAGCATCACGTCGTCGTTGAAGGACTTCCTGGCTTCCCGTCTCGCCGACTCCAGCTGCTCCAGGAAGTCGGAGTCCGACCGAGCGATTCGCATTCCCTAAAATATTCCAGGTTGTTTTATAGTGGCAATAGCTAAAATTATGAAATTCCCTTTAGTTAAAGGTTTCCTCTCACTTTCCCTCCTCCTCCACGGACTGCCTTGATCATGACCGGAAACCCGATCCGGGAAGCCTCAGCTTGCAGCCTCTCATTTGATTGGTCCTCTCCATGGTAACCACCTATGATTGGCACCCCAGCGGCAGACATGATGTGTTTGGATGTGCTGTGAATGAAAATAAGTTAATTTTTCTCAGGCTGTTTGAATATTTCCAAATAAAACCCAGGCGGAGGTGGGTCACCTCTTGATGCCCATGTCTCGGATGGCAGAAGATGGAGGTCCAATGAAGATGATTCCTTCCTGTTTACAGGCCTCAGCAAACTCTGTGTTTTCAGACAGAAAGCCGTAGCCTGGATGGACCGCCTGGAAACATAAACACATTTAGGCAAATGTGAACCAAATCTGCTTTTTGGGGGATTTTTTGCCCAAATGTAACTAACATCCAGAGTTTGGTAATTATTTGTTACCTTAACTTGAGTAATTTTTTTGGGAAAAAATACCTTTACGGGTATATTTTACTACAGTGTACTTTACTTTTACTTGAGTAATTTTATTAAGTATCGCAAACTTTATTTGAGTAAAATTTCTGCATTCCGATGTTTTCACAGCCCAAAGAAAACCGATGTGCGTCACCTCCGTATGTGGTACTAAATGAGATGCATCGGATTGCTTTCAAAGAGTCTGTTTGGTCATGTCGCATTTTATTCGGCTTTTACGTCATTGACGTGAGACAGCCGCCAAAATTCTGCACCAGAAAAAAGCTAGAAGCAGTAAATCAGGACGAAAACAATGGCTGAAATTTCTAATTATGAAAGAAGACATTATCTGATCTTAACTCCGAGTCAGTGAAGGGGATCCCATCAAATCCCAATCCCGCCACTCCGAACAAACTTCCCTACAGAAATTTTAGTAAATTCTCCACAAAAAGCCGTCGCTATTAGTTCTGCTTTACTTTTATTAGCTTACTTCATCTTGTTATGATTTTATAACGATACTGTCGGCAACCATTGATGAACAAACTTAAAAAAAAATCGATCCATAAACGGTGGAATCCATCATTACTTCCGTAAACAGAGCGCTGACGTGTGACGTCAATGTTCTTCTTCTGCGCATGCGGCTTGCTTTGGGTACCTGAGCCGTTAACACAGAAGTCTGATTTCGGTCGGAAAAACGAAATTGAGTATCAAGGCTTGCTGTGTGAACGACGTAGCCTTAAGTTACAAAATACACATAAAAAATAACATTTTAATTGAGAAGCGCTACTCACATGTGATCCGGATCTTTTGGCCACTTCCAGAACTTTCTCCATGGAGAGGTAACTTTGTTGGGAAGGAGGCGGCCCGATGTGGTACGCTTCATCCGCCTGCAATAAACAAACTTAAGACCTGATGAAGAAGATAATATAAAAAACAAGAGTATTATGAAAATATATCTGATCTATCACCATGGCAACGTGCATGGAGTGTCTGTCTGCGTCGCTGTACACCGCCACAGAGCGGACGCCCATCTTTTTAGCCGTTCGCATCACACGGCACGCAATCTCTCCTCGGTTGGCGATCAGAACCTTTTCGATTCTTCCCACCTCTGCAGAAGTTCAAGAAAAATAATCTCTATTTATCTGGAATCCTTATAAGCACACATTTATTTTGATTATAATAAAGACATGCTCAAGTATTAGGTTTTTCCATTATAAAAGAATATAATATAATATATATTATATTATATATAATATAAGAATCTGCATATTTTCAGGATTCAGTGATTCATAGGAATACACTGTAATCCCATAAAGTTTCAATAGTCCCAATAAAATGTCCAATGTAAAATAAATACTAAATTATTATTTGGGGACTATTCACAAATTATATATAAAGTGAGAATCAGGACAAGAGTTTTACATTGCAGAAATATTAATACCCTTTAATTTTCTTAACATTTGACAATACAAACATGAACTAATTTGTATTTTTATTAGGATTTGATGTGACAGACTAAAACGAAGTATAGTGCGTAACTGTGAAGTAGAAGAAAAATTATACATGGTTTTATTTTTACAAATATTAACCAAAATAGTTTGTAACTCTCTACCTTAACTATGCCTCTCCTAAATCAACGTAAGCCCAGTGACCAGAGGATAGCTTCAAGACAGCAAGTTTAAAGATACATTTGGAGCTACAAAGGAGTTGTTTAAATCAAAACATAAGTATGGCCTAGTCAAAGTTCAAACCTAAATTAAGTAATTAAGTACTGTGACAGCACCATTTTGAAAAACCAAATGAGTCCCTAGATGTGTTGATAGAGACATGCATCAAAAAGGTGGTTCTATGAAGTATCGACTCAGGGGTACTGAATAAAAAACTATTTTACTTTCATCTCACAATTATGCACTTTGGCCAGTCACATTAAATCCTAACAAAGTACTCTGAAGTTTGTGGCTGTAACATGACAAGTGAATTTAAAAATCATGATTACACATGGAGGTCAGCCAGTGAGATTTCTGTTTTTAGAAATTAGAAGGCATATAATTCATCTGAATGTTTTATATTCCAATTTCTGTTTTAATAAATGAAGTTCAATAAAATCATAGATGCGATAAGCTGACCTGTAATCATATTCATAGTGATGATTATACATCACTCTTATGGTCCAGGAATTAAATCATGTGATTGTTCTCTCACCTCCTGAAACAAACCTCACTCCTCTTTTGGTCCATAACAGCTTCCTGAGGAAAGAAAACAACATTCTGGGTTTAGTTTTTAATCTACATCGTTGTGAATGTGAAGGATGATAAAAGATCACATCTATGTGGCTAAGACATTAGAACAGATAATTTAAGCAAGAAAACCTCCAGATGTCAGAAGTAAACAAACTGCAGCAGCTACTTTAGCATTCTGCTAACTTTATTTAACCTTGCTCAGTTCATCTCTCATCTACTGGTTTTCACAGTTTGAATTACATCTTAATTCATGGTGGAAAAAACAAATTCAATTAGAGGAGATAATAAGTTGTGACTGTTGAAAGATGAATGATGGTTTTTAGAGCGCATCTGAATCCTTATCTCAGATAGAGGATAAACTGCGTGCAAACTCGAAAGCTAACACTGAAAAGCTAACAATTAAAACGGAGGAATGTTGAGAATTTCTAACCGAAGTTAACCTGGTAAACTGTTGTACTCACTGTGTGAATATCCTCAGACCTTGCAGTGTTGGAAAACTCAGAATAACTGCAGCCATTGCTACCAGCTGCTGCTAAGGCTACAGCTGCTAGCTACCTGTTTGACTGAGAGAACAGAAGAGGAGCAAAACGCAAAGCTTTAATCTAAAAACAAATTATTTACAATCAAATCCAATAGCGATATCTGAAAAAAGCTCACTTAAAGAAGAAATGAACCGCTGTACAATTAAGTCTCATTCAACATGTTCGATTTAGCTTTTTAAAATTTTTATTCATTTCAGACCCTACTGAGCACCCGTACGGTGTTCTAGCCAATCAGAAAACGCGCTGCGGAGGTGGGGAGGATGATGTAGTTACAAAGTGTCAACACAGGAGGGGGGTGTTTCTCTGTCCCACTGATGGCAACGATAGGAAACCAACTCAAAACTTCCGTTTATTTTAAAAGAATATTTAATAATATGGACAACAATTCAATTCAAATTTGTTTTGAAAATTATTTAACAAATATTACCTAAATCATGCATATTTTTTAAAAGAATAGATATTGAGTAAAAAATTATAAATATTTGAATAGCTTGTGAACATATGGACAATTACCTTTAAATTTCTGGCGTCCATTTCCGGAGATTTTGAAAATTCAAATATTTGATAGAAAAACACCTTAAAAACTGAAAATTTTAGAGTTCTAGAAGTCATAAAAGTTTGACTGAAAAATTTTATTGAAATATATTGAAGGTTGTGGTTATAAACCGACAGGAACTGCTGCAGTTTATGGGATTATGACTGTTATTCCTTTAGTTTTTTCTAATGCAGTTCCAAAGAGGGATAACTAAAGTTACTGTTTATATTTATTTATACTTTAATGTCTATTTACAGAGTAAGTTCCAGAAGTGAATTTGGCTTTCATTTTAATGTTCTTATAGAATTTTTTCCTTTTATTCAAAAGGTGAGTTGAAAAAAATGCAACAATGTGCTTTACATGCGGCAATATCTCCATACTTTAACAATGAAATTGAGCAACAATGATAAATAAAAATGCTTGTTAAAAGACAGAAACATAAACACTGATATAAAACTGTAAACAGTTTTAGTTTTAGTTTAAATTTTAGACATTTAGAGGGTTTAAAAAGTGAAACATTAAGTTCAGAGTCTCTCATATCCTGGTGCGCGGCGATCTCTGATGATCAGGAAGCTCAGCACGATGCTGAGGAGGACTCCGGTTGCTATGGACCCGATGATGATGGGAACCGCTCTGTGGTTAAAATCAGCCCAGCACTCATCCTCTGACACACAAGAGAGGCAAAAATTCAACATTTAAAAATACTCAGCGGTTTCTGATAGAGTAAAAAATGTCATCAGACAGAAAAAAAGTAAAGTTATATCCAAATATACAAGGAAGAAATAATACAAATAATTAAAAAATAACAGATTCAGGCAGAAGAAATACTTTCCCAAACCTGCCTTTTTAAAAATTTGATTTAATGAAACTAATAGAGTTAGTAATGTAAATATATTGTATGTTAGAATTAAGTAATTCCAGTGCAAAATTGCCATTAGTATAACAAAGGTTTTGCACAAACAAGACGTCTCATTTCAACTTAAATTTTAGGTGCGTCTGTAGCTCATAATTTTTTTATTTGTGAAGTTTAGTTCCTCACAGTGGTAATATCCTGAACATTTACTCAAATAAAAGTAGCGATACTTTATAAAAACATTACTAAAAGTAAAAAGTAGTGTGGTAAAAGTATTTAAGTAAATGTAATTAGTTACTATCCACCTCTGTTTATTGATACCTTTTGATAATGAGACTCTTATCCCTCCAATGTTTTATAAGCTCTTTTCTCCTAAATAGTTCTTAATTTGTGTTTTAATTTAGTTATGCAGGCTAAGGTCATATTAATGGTGGAAAAGTTCAAAAATCATTTATTTAGGCATCTTGTCACTTTAAATCCAAATAAGCTGCTGGTGGTCATGCCCCCCTACTCAGCGTTTTCAGTCGTGTGTCAAAAAAGGCTGCAAACAGATGTACAATTATACAACTGAACATCTTTGAAAAGCAGAAGTGGATCCTCCTGCACAAGCAACAAAAATACAGCAAATGGTTTCTGGATGGTAAGTCAATAAAATACTTGTGTTTTCCAGTAGCCATTGTACTGCAAATACAGCCGTAAAACCAAATGACAACACGCTGGAGCTCTGCTTGGGTTGCTAGGTAACGGTGACAAAGGGTTTTGAAATGACTCATTTTCCAGACATCAAACATCATGAACTTATTGCTAAAAACTGGTCGGATGTGTTTTTAAGTGCTTGGACTGGTTTTAGAAGAGACACAAATGGAAATAGAAAAACATGCAAAATGTGAATTTTGAAAAATAGGTCCGCTTTAAAATGACTTTTATGTTCACTAGATACATTTTTCATCATTTTACGATGCGTCAGATTTTCAGCCCTCCTGCTACCTTCTCTGAACTTCCCATCAGGGACACCGAAGGCCTGCATCTGCAGACGAACCAACTTGATCCGCAGCTCAGAGGAAACCGAAAGGAGCGACTCTGACGTACACTTGAAGCTTTTGTCCTTTGCTGCTTTGAAAAGCGTCTGGTTGGTTAGAATCCCAGAATATGTTTTATCTGTGAAGAAAATAAAGCCGTAAGACAGAAACGATTAAAGCTTTCATTTTACTGTTCCAGATAAAATGTTTTCTGTAATATCTGAGCTCTCACTGGGGCATCCTTTGCAAACAGGTAGAGGGAACAATTGAGCCGCCAGTTTGGTGACGTAGAAATTATTTTCATCCTGCAGGAAAAATAACCAGACAATAAAATTTTACACACAAATTAGCATGTTTATGCCTTAAGAAAATCCTAAACAGTTAAACTTGTTCCTGTTCTGTTACTTTTCTGAAGGTGAAGTCCAGACATGCAGAATTATCCGGCAGCATGAGGGAGAGAAGAGCTTCATCTTTGCTGCATTTACCGCTCAGCGAAACCCTGGACGGATCAACGCTGAAATACCAGTTTGTCTAAACAGACAAAGACAGAAACACTTCAAGTTATATTCACTAATAATCTCAAATCTCGTGCAGCATCAGAACCTCCTATCTGATGCTGCACAGATGTATTTAATCCCACGTGTCAAAGATGAGGTGCGAGGGCCAAGCACGGCCCACCATAGCTTCTTATATGGCCCTGTCTAGACTCCACAATATAACTTTCAAGGCAACAGCTGTGTGCTTAAATGTTATTTTGTCAATCAAATCAAAGCAGTTTTTATCTGCATTCTTGCAAATTACATCACCTGGTCCCTCCAGTGTTTTACGATTCTGTGATCAAGTAGATTCACAGAAAATCAATAGATTCCTGCATTTTTCACGCTAATGCTTAATTGTGAATTTATTGCAAATTTTCTGCAACACGTCAATTGGGTTAGTTACATTTACCGTCATACGTAAGAGCAAATATCGCAAAATCAAAATATATTTGAAATATTTAAAACTAACACACAAAAAGTGATTTTGATTGCAAAATAAAAACAAAGTAAAACAATCGCAAAATTCTGAGAGGCGGATCAATGTAAAACGATGTTTGATATTTAATTTTAAGAACTACATGTCGAATGCAGACACAGCTACTTATTAATACTTTAACAGTTTCAATGTATTCTGTCAGAACCGACCCAGAATGAAAATGAGTTTGACACACAAACACACCCCCTGCTGGATCCTTCACAGCCTCTCACCTTGTTTTCGGTAACAACATACTGTGCTCCCATGTTGGCTTTGATGCACGGCTGCCCAGCATAATCTCTCAGCATGTAGCTTCCTGAAGACGCAACAAATGCAAATGCATTAAGTCTGTGGTTGGACAGGTGGCTTGAGACAAGCAAACAATAAATTACTGCCTGAATAGATTTGTTATGTTTCATACTTTACATCATGTTGAGCTACACTGATGAAGACATTCAACAAATTTCACTCAGTTTAACAAATTCTTCCACTAGGTGTTTTTAAATCAAATTTTAGGTGTATGTAGTATTATTTTATAGCTAAAATACTACATACAGAACATGCAGAGCCATTTTCAGGCGCATGAAAACGGCTGCAAACAGATGCCCAGTAATAAACATCTTTCCTCAATGGTAAGTCGACAACAAAACACTCGTTTTGTTTTGTTTTTGGTTTTTTTTTACCGCAGCCACTTTAGAGCGCACACAGTGGTAAAAACCAACCAATCGTTCTGTAGCTCTACTCGGGTTGTTAGGAAACGGGCCTGGGTTTGGCTGAGGATGCTAGGAAACGGGCCTGGGTTTGGCTGAGGTTGCTAGGAAACGGGCCTGGGTTTGGCTGAGGTTGCTAGGAAACGGGCCTGGGTTTGGCTGAGGTTGCTAGGAAACGGGCCTGGGTTTGGCTGAGGTTGCTAGGAAACGGGCCTGGTTTGGCTGAGGTTGCTAGGAAACGGGCCTGGGTTTGGCTGAGGTTGCTAGGTAACGCTGCAGCGCCTGCGCAATGTTGCTTAACAATCCGCAGATTTTTCTAACGGCTAAAAAAACACATTAACTTATTTAGAAAATCAGCTGGGTGTTTTTTTAAAAGCTCTTGAGTTATTTTTAGAAGCAATTAACACCCAAATGGAAGTAAAAAAAAAACGTACAAAATGTGAATACGCTCCAAAAAGCTAACATTTTCAGCCCTGTAGCTCGTTCTTCTGGAAAGTTCTCCTGAAGAAAAGTCCAGACAGTTTGAGAAAACCTCAACAATGCCGCCAACACCTCCTAACACGGCTTGTGCCACCCTCTTTGCAGCTTATTATTTATTGTTCTTGTCATAATTCAGGTGGCTGGGCTCACCAGTTGTGGGAATGGTTTTGTTGTGTTGAAGAACAGGCCTGTAGAAAAGAGCCTCAGCACTGCCGCTCCTCTGTAGGCAGAGACCTGAAGAACAAGGAACTTTATCATTTTTACTTCTGAAAGTTTATTAATTTGATGCTGCAGCAGAAACTGTGAGAAAATGTGAGGATGTCAGAAAAATACTTAAAATTGAAATAGAATATATTTTATCATCCCCTAGGGGAAAATTGTCGCAATAGCAGCTGCTATATATATATATAATAAATACACATACAATACGTATAAACAGCTAGAAAGGCAGACTACAAACAACTGTTTAAAAATAACACACACATAATTACACCAGAAGGAATACAAATACATCTTGTACCAGAGGTCTCCGAAATTTAGACACTTATGTTTTCTACAATTCAAGAATTGTCCAAAATCACCACAACAAATTGTTGGTGCAAATGGAGGGTTTTTATATTTCTATAGACTATTTAGGAACATTTTTCACCAATATGAGCTTTTTAGAAAAAAAAAGATGTAGACAAATCCAAAAGTTACAAAAAGCACAAAATATTTGTCTGTAGTTTAGCAAATTTTTATTTACTTATTAATTTGATAGTAATTGAATCACAACCGTGCAGTCAGTGCCTATTAACCTAAAACAGTCAGTTGGGTTTAAGATACTGACCCATATCTTGATGTTGCTTAGGATAAGATACATTTTAATTATTTTCCCAAAAAAATAGAGAACAATGGACCCAAAAAACTGCTGACATTTCTTATGAGACAAAATGTCTGCAGACCGCACACATCCTGGACACAAACTGTTTAGACTTTTACCTTCAGGATGGCCCTAGAGAGCCGTCTCTCTGGTGAAGAGAGCCAACATCAATAAGATTCATATCTGCATTAATTCAACCTCGTCTTCCTCTTTAAAAAAAAAACAAAACACTGTACATATCTATACTTAAAAGAAATAAAAAAATTATATTTTTTCATTTTTACAGTTTTCAGATATTTAATTCAATGTTTTCATTGAGAGCGAAGCGAAGTTTGGTTTTATGTCTAGTTTGTGTGCACAAACATGGTGAAGGTTCAGAGGAAACACTGCAGCTGCTTTCATGTGTCTTAAACCCACAGAGTGAGAAAGAACAAAACTGAGAGACCCCCGAAGCTGTCACCACTGCATGCGGGAGAAAAAAACTAATAAAAGTGGATATTTTATCCATGAACATGGATTTGTGTAACAAAGTCTGATATCTGACTTGGTTCATCTGAACCAGAATCAGTATTTCTACCCTTCAGCGGTTTTATGAAAAGATGTACAAATCAAAAGAGAAACCACAAGGTCTGACCTGGTTCCTCATTTTAAAGCAAAAATGTAGTGAAAAAGCATCAAACTTACCTGGAAGAAAAGCAGTTGAAAGGAAAACAACCAGTCCGCTCATATGGGAATGTAGCTGCATGGTTAGAGAAGAAATGTGAAGGTAGATTGGTGACAGATAGGAAGTGCAGCTGTGGTTTGCTCTGTAAATGTGAGAACAGCTCAACATTTAAGAGAGGCTTATGAAGAGAGACCACAGAAGCAGAAAGTCAGTTGAGAAGTTCGTCTGCAGCATCTGAATTTTCCACTTACTGAGTAAATTATGGATGTAAAGAAATCGCAATGCAAGATGGGAACTTTAACTCATTAAACGGTAAAAAATAAACATTACATGTCAAGTTTAATGCAGGATTTCCTTTTGTCTTTAAATAGGCTTAGCAGCATCGTTAGAGGAGAGAAACAAAAAGCATCAGCTTGTTGTGTGAAGACAGTTTGTTCTTTTTTGGTTTCTTTGGTCAAATTTAACTTAATAATATACTTAAAGTACCAAATTGAATCTAGTTTAGGTTTTTTGTCCAACTTAAATGTTTCAAATAATCAAATAATCAATACAACTTGAATACCTACAAATTATGATAAAATGCCGACTTAATTTAATGGAAATAGTGCGGTAGCTGAAAGAAACTGCAAAACACAGAAACACAAAAAAACCAGATGAAAAACGCTTAGATCACAGAAAATGAAAGTAGAAACCTACAACCAACAAAACAAATGCAAAACAGATAATGCAACCACAGAACAATGCTGCAACCACACGAAACAAAGAGAAATGCTGCAAATAGCAAAAATACCTGGAAGTATAAACGCTACAAACTCACTCCACATAACAGAAGACCTCCAGGCCACCAGGGGGAGTCGACCACCGAATCACAAGGCACCAGACTCTCAGTAAAGACAATGAAAGTTGGAGGAAGACAGAAAAGGAGCGACACATTTCATGCGTTTTTCAAACATTCAACATCATATATTATAGAAAAGCAGCATATTTACATGTTTTATCCACTCTGAACCAACAGGGGCTGAAAGACCGAGGAAGAAGCCATTACTCCTATATACAGCTGGGCATAAACTGATTTAATTAATCCAATTTGAAGATCAGGATTTTTTTCACCAGCGTACTCCTCTCGTTTCCATAGTTACGCGTGATGTAAGCAGATCAAGGGCGGCCATCTTGTTTTGTAGCTTCTATTTATTTGGACTTTGAATTCAGGTCAACTCTAAAATTTAATATTTGGGCAAGACTAAGATTTACTTTATTTTTAATTTCAGGAATAAAGTCATAATGTTACCAGAATAAAGTCATAATGTTACCAGAATAAAGTCATAATTTTATAAGATTTTTTTGAGAAATATAGCCATACTTAGAAGTACAGATGCTTGTTGTTGAAATTTTTTTCCACAATAAGTTCACTTTTTGCGCTAACTACTAGCTTTTAGAAATCAACAAAGTTGTTTGCTTAAATATGGAAATTTATTCTCTCCCTGGTAATCTTCCTAAACTTAATGGTCATGGATCTGAATAATATATTTAAGTGTTTAAATAGTTTTTTTTAACACTTAAACACTTTTCAAGGTTTAAATATTTAAACCTTGAAAACCAACAAATCTCTTTACAGTGCAAAAAACTAAATTTTACCAAGTATTTTTGGTCTCATTTACATTGCATTACATCTTAATTCACTTAAAATTAAACAAAACTAACTTATAAGTAACTTTTCGGCAAGATATAGGAGCTTGATTTAAATCAATGATTCTTTAATATTGATTTATTGAAGTTCTGGTCCCATTGGCAGATTATTTCACTGTAACATGGAGAAAATGTTTAAAGTGACATTATTTGCCTTTGGAACTGATACTTTTTCATCAATACAAGCTCTTATTTCTTGCTCAAAAGTGACTTATAATTTAGTTTTGTCTTATTTCAGATATTTGCACTAGAAACCAGACCAAAATTACCTGGTAATTTTGTGTTTTTGCAGTGTAAGCTTTAAATTACGTCTTTTTAAACATCTCAAACAAACCAGAGATGGAGGAATACAAAGAATATACACTTTTTTGAATTATACCAAAAATAAAAATCAGATTATCCAGCATCTCAAATCCCAAATACAACTTCTTCAGAAGAATTTAATTTACCACATGTCCCTGCAATCTTAAACCTTATAGTATGTTTTAAATCTGTAAGTGGCGCTGAAGTGACTTATGAACTGTAAACAGGCAGACTGGGGGCAGATCCACAGAAAAGATTTCGTAATCTGTTGATCTGGGTGCATGGGAGCTCTCCTCAGCTTGTCTGACGGACAGTTTGTGGGGAAATCAGAGTGGCTGGGGTTAAAGGTCGACGGGGACAAAGTTCCACGTAAAACCGACTCAAAAACACAGCGATCCTGCTAACAGTGGCATGTAAACACAAACGTTGCAGACAAATTAAAATCTGTGTTTTTCACTTTATGTCTGATTCGGAGTGTAATGTGGGGAAGTTTGAGGGTCCTGCTTTGTGTTGCCTTTGCCTCCGAAATGGACTGATGTATTGACTGGACATGTGGGAGGGCAAACAGAAGAGCAAACATTTACTCCTCTTTCACCAACTGAGCGCGGCGAGCATTGTCCTGTGTGTGTGTGTCCCTTGTGCCCTTTGTGTCATCATCTTCCTCAGGAATCCCAGCTGCAGCCAAAGAGGACAAACTCACTCAATCATCCGCCAACAGGAGAGAGGAGTCGGGATTTTCACCAACTGTGAGCTAGCTTTGGAACGAGTCGGCTGGGGGAAGCTGGGTTTGTGAGGCGAAACCCTGATAATTAGTGTGATTTTATGTTTCTGTGGTTTGCAGCTGAATAAAAAGGCGAAGCAGTCACCATGATGAGCAGCGGAGTGGGGCTGTTTGTCGCGGCTCTGCTGTGTTTCTGCAGCTCCGCGTTTGGGCAGGTAAGAGAAAAAAACAGCAGAAAAGAGAGAAGAAGAGGTTTAAGATGTGAGAAACTCTTCAATGACTTAAAGAAACCACAAGGTTTGATTTATAAAGAGCTTAAAAACCAAGTCATTTTGGTTTAGTTTCTAGTGTAAATATCTTATTACACTTTAATTAAAACAAAACTAGTTTAAAAGTAACTTTTAAGCAAGATATAGAACAGGGTGTTCAAAGTGCGGCCCGAGGGCCATTTGTGGCCCTTCGACTGAATTTTATGCAGTTCAAGAATGATTCAAATGTGTTTAGACTTTATTTTAATCCATGGTAAAAAAAAAAAAATAAATAAATACTGACCCAATTTGGAATAGAAAATGTTAAATATAACAAAGTATTCATGTTTTTTTTTACTTGTAACAGAAGTTGAACCAAGCTGACTTTGGGCCACATAATTCAACTTTTATGGAATAAACTCATCTAAACGTTTTGAAATGAAACAAATCCCGTTCTTATTACTGAGATTTAATTTGTTCAACTAAGCCTAAAATAATTTACAACTAGATAATTTATTACAGCAAGCGTGCAAAATTCTTTAGTGTTTTTGATCTGTGATGGAAAAACATCAACTTCCCTCAAGAAAATAGATAAAAAATAACTTTATTTGCTTGATTGAAGGTTTATTTTGTGCTTTTGACTCATAAAAAGTTTGACCCATAAAAAGTTTGGACAGCCCTGATTTAGGAGTTTATTTTAAGTAAATATTTTTTATTATTGATTTAAAAAGTTCTAGTTCCACTGGCAGGTTATTTAATTTAAAACGAGACATTTTCCAAAGTGATAATACGGGAAATGTGTACAACCTGAACAGCATGAAGTTTCTAATTATATATTGAGTTGGTGAGTTATAAGCAAATTGTATGAGCAATTAGATCCAAAAGAGAAATAAAGTTTCATGAAACTCGTCAATAAATGCTCGGGTTGAAATGAAACCTGTAAATTATGAAACTTTTACATTTTGGACCAATTTACTCATTTTACCAGCTTCAGCTTCGGAGCGAATTACCTTGTGATGTCAAATGAACTGAATCACTAAAGAGGAAACAAAGAAATGCATCATTACTGCTCAGGAAATCCTTCATTACTTTACTTATGAAACTTAAATATTAAAAGATATATATAGATAATACCTGAAATTGAGGCTTTTATTGTGGGTACCTTTACTCCAAAATGATTTTAAACTGCTGATGTATTTGTAAAGCAAAAAACAGTTTAAATTTGTTGTTGCTGTTATTGTCATTTTTCACATAACTTGCATATAAAACTCCAAGTAATTATATCTGGTTCTTATTGTGTCTTACCAAAGATAATTATGATAAATGAGGCAAAAACTGAAGCGCAGGACACACAACCATGCACACACACACTCACACCTAGGGGCAATTTGGAGAGGCCAATTAAGCTGACATGTTTTTGGACTGTGGGAGGAAACTGGAGAAAACCCACCATGCACAGGGAGAACATGCAAACTCCATGCAAAGAGACCAGGGCTGGGAATTGAACCCAGAACCTTCTGGCTGCAAGGCAACAGTGATACCAACTGCACCACTGTGCAGCCCAGGCTTGTCACTGCAAAAACAAAACATTACCAACTATTTTTGGTCGAGTTTCTAGTCTAAATATCTTAGTACACTTTAAATAAGACAAAAATAACTTATTAGTAACTTTTCTGCAAGAAAAGTTAAGTGAATAATTTCTTAATGTTGATGAAAAAGTTTTTGTTCTTTTGGCAGATGAATTTACTAATAACAGGACATTTTTCTCATGTTATAAATTAAATAATCTACCAGTGGAACTAGTAATTCATCAATATTACAGAAACCAGTAACTTTAAACTTTTTCTTGAAGAAAAGTTACTTGTAGATTATTGGACTTAAAATAAGACGAAAACACAATGTTTGGACTAAAACTGGACCAAAAATACTTGGTATAATTTTGTGTTTTCTGAGTGTAGAAATGATCAAATAAAAAAATAGAGATGATTATTTCTTGGGATCCACATGAAATCATCCACTTACAGATGATTTCATGAACCAAATGGTTTCACTTTATCGCTTTGTGTTTCATATTAAATAAAGATTATACTTTACCAAAACAGGCTAAATTTATCTCACCTTCAGTTAAATGTGTTCTTTTTACAAATGTGCCATAAATGCCTCAAATGTTAAAAAGAAATGTACTTTTGTGTGGGAGTTTGCCATTAACGTTTCTGGTATTTTTGTTGTTGTTTGGTCCAGACAGACGTGGACGGCCAGCGAGGCGTTCTGGTTTTCTGCGATGACCCGTCAGTGCAGAAGGCCGTCACCAGCGCTTTGCACGAGTTCAACAGCAAGCTGACCGTCGGACAGAAGCTGGCTCTGTTCGAGATCACAGTGGCCAAGAAGGTACAGCAGCTGGAGAAACAATGGCGCTTCTGCAACAGCGCAACCCACGACCTCATCAATATCCATTAATATTCACAACCTCGTCATTATTATCCCGTAGTTCAGACAGAGTCAGATGTGATGAAGCCATGTTTCCATAATCCTGTCTTAGACATAAATTGCAGCTTTTGTTGAATTTAGAACATATTTTTCAAAACAAACTCCTGGAAAGGTTGACACATTCCTGGAAAATACAGTTTGACCCTTTGACCTACATGCTGATTGCAGAGTTGGGTAGTAACTGGTTAAATTTGCTCAGGTATGTTTACCTGAGCAACTTTTCTGGAAAAAAAAAATACTTTTAGGAGTATTTTTACATGACTGCACTGCAAAAGCAGAACATGTTACAAAGTGTTTTTTGTGTAATAACATCAGCAGCAGGAGGAAAAATCTAATAAATAAACTGGTGAATGTCATTTCCAGGCTTGTTCACTGAAAAAACACAAAATCTTACGAAGTTATTTCCAGTCTAGTTTCCAGTGCAAATGTCTTGGTTCACTTGAAATGAGACAAACTAACTTATAAGTAAGTTTTCAGTAATATTTAGGAGCTTTTATTAATTTATTAATATTAATGAAACAGTTCTAGTTTCACTGGCAGATTATTTCACTCATAAGATGTTTTTCCCATGTTTTAAGTGAAATACTCTGCCAATGGAACAAGTATTTTCATTATTATTAAGGAATTATTGACTTAAAACAAGTTCTGATATCCTGCTTTAAAGTTACTTTAAGTTAGTTTTGTTTTATTTCAAGTCTACTAAGATACCTTTATTATAAACTAGACAAAAATACTTTGTAATATTTTGTGTTTTTGCAGTAGTGTAGTAAAAACACTCCTAAAAGTATATTTTTTTTACTCTTACTCGAGTCATTTTTTGTATATTTACCCACTGAGAGAAACTTTACAGATTTATTTCTTTTTCCTTGGTTTTGCTATTTTGTATTTATGTTATTTATATGAATTATTTTCATTTTGATCTTTAAAATACCTAAATTTCCACACAACCTTACATTTTGGCCCGTTGGATGATGTAATTTTTCAATATTGATTTATTGTTTTGATCACTCAGTGCTTGATTGGACTTTTTACCAAATAAAATGTCAAACATTTCCAACTTTTCAAGCTCAGAAATTGTAAATTTTTTTTAAAGAAAATGTATTATATTAATTTCAAACTTGTACATTACTCTCTTTTGCTAAAAGTTTTAAGTTCAGAAATTTCATAGTTCTTTTCTGTAAAATTTCTGACGCTCATTTCAAAATTTCAGAGTTGTTTCTCGGAAAAAAAACTTCAACTTTTGGGATTCTGAAATTTCCAGGTGTTTTTGCAAAAATTTATTAGATTAATCTCAAAATTTCTGGGGTTTTTCTAGCAAATTTTAGACTTTTTGTCCTTAAATTGCTGTTTCCTGATTGTGTGATTGCAGACAGAGGACGGATCCGACTCCATGTACTACCTGGAGTTTACAAGCAGGAGGAGTGACTGTCCAGCAGGGGGCAGCAAAAACTGGACAGACTGCGACTATCTTCCCACAGGAGCTCTGGTAACGACATTAAAATTATTAACGGATATTAAATTATTTTTAAAAACTCTCTCAGTCTTAATATTTGTGTTAGGACAAACTTTAAGTTTTAAAAAATGAATCTACGATGTTTTTCCTCCAGGCAGCAATTTCATGCAACTCTACAGTCCACATGAATGAGAAAGAAACCGTCACCAAAGAGGTTTACTGCAATATGGGTGAGTGAATGATCTTACCAGAAACTGGAAATGATCCACCTGCATCCTGCAGTGCAGCAAAACATTAAATCAAATAAATTATGGTACATTTCCATTTATTTAGCCATAGAAAATCTACAAAAAACATCTAAGGCATAAAATATTGAAATAGTTTGGATGGGGGGAGGGTTGTGTCTGAAATAATAGAATTGAGAGGTGAAGGTCAAAGCAAAGAAGATTTGATCAAAAATGTCTCAAAATTTGCAAAAGCAAAGCAGTTTTAGAGAAAAGTTCAACACTTTCCCCAAAGTGGAATAATCTGCCAGAGGAACTGGTCATTTTTTATCAATATAAAGTAATTATTGACCTAAAACAAGCTCCTATTTCTTGCTAAAACATTACTTGTAAGTTAATTTTGTCTTATTTAAAGTGAAATATGATATTTTCGCTAGAAACTGGACCAAAATAAAATCATTTGGGGAAAATGTTTTCTTTCCCTCATTTTAGCACGTATGTAGCATCATCCATCATTTATAGAGAACAGCAAAAACACTAAATATTACAACGTATTTTGTTGTAGTTTCTAGTGAAAATACCTTAATACACTTTAGATAAAACTAACTTACAAGTAACTTTTCAGAAAGAAACAGGAGCTTGTTTTAGGTCAATGAAATAATCTGCCAGTTCTACTGGCAGATTATTTCACTTTAACAGCACATTCTTCCTGTGTCACAGGTGAAATAATCTCCCAGTGGTACTGGGACTTTTCCATCAAAATTTCTATGCTTCTGGTCAAAAAATCTAAACTACAACGTTTAGATTTAAAAGGTTTACTTTGGACAATACCTGAACTTGTTCCACATGTTGCAAACATCGATCTGATCTCTCCATTTAGTTCTGATCAACATTCTCACTGCAGTCTTGAATTAAGAAACATTACTTGCGTTTATCGTGTGCAAAAAGTCTGATATCTGAGCGCTCCTGCAGAAACACGAGTTAGATTAAATGAATAAAATATTCCTTCTTATGTTGTTCTGTCACATCATTCTGCTTTAAAAACATTTGGAAATAGGGAAACATGCACTGGTGGGTGTGGAGAAACCAAGATTGTGAAACACATTGGAGCAAATAAGAAAAGCCCAACATTAACCTATCACTGCATGGAAAACAGCAGCATGTAGACTTTAATCTGTTTGCTTTCTACGGCCCAGGCGGAGGGAGGCAAACACAAACAGATTCTTTCAAACCGGGAGGCAACATTTTCCAGGATCTACATGGAAAATTCCTCCTTTTATAAAATCACATTTTTCTGCTGAAGAATTTAAAGTTTATCACACGAGCTGAATCTGATGTTTAGATTTTACACATTTTAAACTGATCTGATCTATTAGAAGAAAAGAAAATACCAGTTACTAAAAATATAAACGTCTGGCAGAAAACAGTAAAAGTAATGAAAACACTGAAATTAATAAAACATTTTGGTGGTTTGATGCCTCCTAGTGGTTTTCCTCATTTATTTTCTGCTATCTTGTTCATTATTTCAAACACTCAAAAAATCCTAAAAATGATTGATTTACCTTTTGAACACTGCAAAAACACTAAATCTTAGCATGTTATTTTTGTCTAGTTCTAGTGCAAACATATAAGTACATTTAAAATAAGACAAAACTAACTTAGAAAACAACTTTTCAGGAGACAGGAGCATGTTTTAAGTCAGTAATTCTTTAATATTGATGAAAGGTTAATAGTTACACTGTCAGATTATTCACAGGTACGTTTTAAATCAATATTAAGGATTCATTTATGTAAACCAAGCTCATATCTCATTGAGAAGATACTTGTTTTAATTCAAATGTACTAAGATGTTTGCACTGGAAATTAGACCAAAATGCTTGGTAAGATTGTCAAGCTCAAAAATGACATTCACCTTGTTTATATTCTGGCATCTTTTTATGCTGATGACAGTGTTATTACACATTGTTTATTCATTTCTTTTCTTCAGACGACTACATTTCCTCAGAGAAAGCAAAGTGTTTGGGCTGCCCTGTGGAGATGGCAGAAAACTCAGAGGACCTTAAAGTTCCTCTTTTAGCATCTGTGTCCAAGTTTAACTCCATTTCCAACTCAACTCACCTGTACACCCTGAACAGAGTCGGCCATGCCACCAGACAGGTACAGACTGACAGCGGGGGAAAAAGACAAAAACAGTAAGAAATTATTATTCCTGCTCTGAATTTACTGTGCTGATGTTTGCAGGTTGTTGCAGGTTTCAGGTACAAGCTGAGATTCGACATGAAGAAAACAACGTGTGCAAAGGCTGAGCACAAAGATCTCAACGACCTGTGTGTCCCAGTTGTGGACAATGAGGTAAAAACATTAAATAAATCGACTGAATTTAGAATTTTTCGATATGATTGGGTTTTCACTTTTTAAAAAACGTAATTCAGGAGTTTGTAAACTGTAACGCTACGGTGGATATGGCACCATGGAGACTGGAGCAGCCAGTTGTCTTCCTGGGAGAGTGCGAAAACAAAGCCCTACCTGTGGTGAGACACTTACTTTGACTTGCAATGACAAAACAATATGTATTTTTGGCATTACTTTAAATGAGCTGACAGTTTACAGCATGCCGTATTCAAGCTGTTATTGGAAAGCTGAGTGGAAGGAAAGCTTTTTGTTAAAAGGAGTAGAAGAAAAAAACATCAACTTCGCAGTAATTTAAGCAAAAAAACCAACCAATATTGCAGACATATACTCTGCAGTAGGCCAAAACATTTCTGAATTAAAATTAGCATCTTAAACTTGAAGTTTAGATTTTATGAGGATGCTGAGTTCATTAGCTGTAAGCCCAAATCATCTAAATCATGGGAGAATCAGAATGTCCTAAGAAAGGCAAATGGTGGCAGAAAATATTGGTAAAACTTCCCATAATAAACTGTTGAAAAATAAATAAATAATTGTCTCTGGATTTGATGAAAACATCTTGAAATCTCTTATTTTTAAATATATTTTCACATTAATGTAATTCAGCACAATGCAGGTAAAACTGCTGATTTTATCAATAAAATCATATTTCAGCACATTGATATCAAAGATTTCTAGAGTCTGGAGGGCCTCATAAACACTTCTGGTGGGCTGGATTTGGCCCGCATACCTCAGGTTTGACACATTCTAACTTAATTAGAATAAACACTTGAATTCTTTTTAATGTAGTTTACAGTCTCAGTTTATTTCAATTCCTCAATTAAAAGTGTTGCTAATGTAATAAATTTCTACAAAAGTCAAGAGCAGTTGTACTAGTACTTTTTTCTCAGTAACTAAATATTTATGTTATGTGAAGTAACGATGACCATTTTTCTCAAGATAATTTTTTTCAACGTTACAAGAAGTTTTCTCAAGATTTCAATAGAATTTATCTAAAAAAAGAAACAAGGAAATCTGAGCATGAAACACAACATTTGGTAGAAAAATACATTTTAAGATAAATATCAGAAATTCTCTTTAGAAAATAAATAAGGATATTTCTGTTTGAAGTCAAAAATTTGCTAGAAAAACTCAAATTTTGAAGGGAAAAATCTGCAATTTGAGTATGAAAAGTTTAACATTTGCCTAAAAAATAATCAGAAATCGTTGAGAAAAACAAGGAACTGTCTGAGTTTCAAAAGTCGATTTTTGTTTTACTTTTGAAACTCAAATGTCCACGTTTTTGTAGAACATTGCTGAAATTAATCTCAAAATTTCATTTTTTTTCTAGTAAAATTTTAGAATTTTCAAATTCAGAAATATTCTTGTTTTTTGATCAAATGTGTATTTTTTGGCAGGAATGTACTCCTGCTTTTTCTACCTATAACGGCTCTTATAACGGCGTCGTCGTGAAGTAAATTATTCGTCTCCATTTAATTGTTTGTACCTTCCCCTCAGTCTCGGCGCCGTCCTCCCGGCTGGTCTCCACTCAGGAACCTGGAACCGCCTCCGTCCCCCTCTTCACCCCCGCAGTCTCCTCCATCGATACAATCCCCCTCCAAGGCTCCAGCCAAAGAGGAATCATCCGAGGAGGACACGACGGCCTCCAAACTGTCAGCCTCCCCCAACGCCAACAAACACCCCTTCCACTGCCCCTCCAGCCCCTGGAAACAGTTCAAGCCGGTCCAACTCGAAGCGCCGTCAGACGCCGCAAAGGCCTCCCAGAAGCCGCCAGTGGAGGGAGATTTCAGTGATACTGACCTGCTGTCTTAATTATCTCTCAAGAAGCCGCATTTATTGTATGTTCAGATAAAAAAAAGGTTGTGTCCTCAATGAATTATGTTTAACTTTTTTTTTCTAGACAAGGATCCATTGATCATTTAAGTCTTTCCAAAACCACCTTCGGGGCTAAAAGCTAACTACTGTTAGCATACATACTTTTATAGTAACCCCTGTTTCTCTATTCTTTGGTTCAAAGTAACCAGATTTTCTACTTAAAAGTGTTTTGGAGTAGTATAATTCAGGTTTTCTGGATGTCTTCAGAAACTTTTTTTTTTGCCCAGAATTTAGGCAGCATGGTACAGATAAGCTACAAAAGTGAGCTAGTATGTTTGTGTCACTGGTACAGGCACAGAACATAATTGTCTGCGTGCGAACCAAACTTTTGCCTGATAGAAAAACCTCACGACAAAAATAAACTACATTGGATATGTTAAAACTAAGATCCCTGTCTTGTAGTGCTAATTTCCTCAAGTCACGTTCGCAGGAATACATTTTCTTTTTAAGGCCATTTAACTCACATTTGTGAATCCTTCACCCAATAAATGAGGTCTGATTCCCAAAGATCAACTAACAACCTAAAACACATAATAAATGAAGAGCAGAAGAATCATATGTCAGGGTCACAATTTGCTGTTGTGGCCATCCTAAAATTGGATAGAAAATTAAGAGAAAAAGCCAAATTTCAAATAAAACCCCTTTTAAGATATTTTAAAATTTCCCAGTTTTTTTTTAAACCTTAAAATTAAATACATCTCCATGGAAACAAAGAATAAAGGAAAACAATATTGTAAAACACTTAATATAGACGTGTAATCAAATGCAAGAATATACCAGAAACAAAGACCTGGAAAAAAGACAGAACTTGTATTGGATGTTAATTTTAAAGAGTTGTTTTTTATTAGTTTCGTTTAAATAAAGATGAGTAATTATACTCTTATAAATGGAATTACTTAAATTATCAATACATTTTATGTTTTTGTGAGTGAAAGTATAAAGGCTTGCAGTGCCTAAAAAATATTAACTTCTGTTGCTTTTACAAAATTATCAGAATTTGACTTTACATTACTGTTAAATGTTTAATGCTGAAGTGAAATCTGATTTCTACAAAATAACTAAAAACACTGCATTCAGGGGATCTCCATCCCACTCACAGAGGCTGGCACCAATTGGCTAAACCTCTGTTAAATTAGGTCACTTTAAAGGAATCCCATGTTATTTTGCAGAAATCGCTTTTTTCTTTGGCATTAAACAAAATCTTTAGAAAAGTCGAAATTTGTAGCTTATGATTGATTTGTAAAGAACATGAAAATAGTAAAAATAAAAATAAAAATCTACATTTAAGAGTTGAATATTTGTGAAAATCTGAGAAATATAATTATCTGAATGAATAAAAAAATCCTAGTAAAAGTAATAGTGACGAACAAAAGTTTGCAGGAACAGTTGGAACTTCTTGTGTTCAGCACAGGAGCAAACACACAGGTGAATGTTTAACAAATTTATTTACACACTTCACAGAACGCCCTGGTGACCAGTCAGTCGGTCGGTCAGGGAATACAACCGTCGCCTCTCTGAATGTTGAACAAAAGCAAAACAAATGTACATCCATAAATAAAACAGCAATAATAATGCAACTTAAACACCAAATGTCCCAAAACCTACAGGGAGCAAACTTAAGGCATTTGTTAATAAGGTAAATGTATGCTTATCAAAATAAAAAAGGAGGGGGGGAGATTATAAAACTAGGAATTAGGAAAATAAATACTGATCTCATGCAAGTAGGATGTGAAAAACAGAGTTCTAAACAGAGTTACTACACTAACTCACAGAGCTGCACACAAGTAAAATATTTCATCTTTTATATTCCAGAGAATTTGCTTGAAATTTAAAAACAGAATTTTAAATCCATTTTGTGACATTTTCTCAGTTCATGGCTCAATCTGAGGCTCAGTAGAAACAGTGCATTTAAACAAACAAACAAAAAAAACAAAACCATCAGGCGACGACTGAATTCAATACAAAGACAAATGGCTTATATGGTAGATTAAACATTTTAGTCCAACAGTCATAATGAAAGCCACTAAAAAGGCAGGATTATGGCTTATTGCACTTTATTGTGTTGAGCTTCCTAAAGTGTTCTTGTTGAAGGTGCACTGCAAAAACACAAAATCTAATCAAATATTTTTGGTCTAGTTTCCAATGCAAATATCTTTGTACACTTGAAATAAGACAAAATTAACACGCAAGCAGCTTTTCAGCAAGATATAGCAACTTGCTTTAAGTAAATAATTCCTTAATATTGATGAAAAAAGTACCAGTTCTAGTGGCAGATTATTTAACTACACAATCAATGGTCACTGTGCCGTTACTTAGCAACCCCAGCCAAGCCCAGCCCGTCACCTAGCAACCCCAGCCAAGCCCAGCCCGTCACCTAGCAACCCAGTTCTAGTTCCACTGGCAGGTTATTTTCACTTTTAGCAAAACACTTTTCCTGTGTTGTAAGTGAAATAATCTGCCAATTGAACTAGTATTTTTTCCACCAATATTAAGGAACTATTGAGTTAAAGCAAGTTCCTATAACTTGCTGAAAAGTAATTTATTAATTAGCTTCGTCTTATTTCAGGTGTACTAAGATATTTGAACTAAAAACTAGGCCAAAAATACTTGGTAAGACTTTGTGTTTTTGAAGTGTGATTACTTCCAGGAGGAAAAACTTGGATTTGAGTAATACAACCACTTTAACCTACCATGCTTTAGAAAGCTGCTGGAATCTTATAAGATAATAAACATTTTTTAGTCTTCAAGGTATTTAAGTATCCCTCAGATCGAGATGTAATTGAGTCTTCACTGTGGCACGAATAACATTCACTACTCGTACTAAACAATGCTTCAGCCATCGGTGCTTATACAGTACAATACAGACTCTCATAATTGGAACTAATTAGACATAATCTCTCCAATTCATGAAATTTCAAGTAACACATGTACATACATATATAAAAAAAGTTTGTTTCCCCTTATTTATCTTTCCTTATACACAAAAAAAAAAATGCTGGCAAATATTTCCTGCCAGGGAAGATGGGGGTGTTTCCAAACCATTTAGACACCGTTATAGCAGGCATCGCGCGTCGTTTTCCATTGGAACCTGCCAATGAAGCTCTGCAGCCTGCACAGAATGACTCGGAGGATGCATGGGATGACAACACACAACATAGTTGCCACACCTAATTACACATTTTCCGTCATACACACTCGCTATGCTATTTGCAAAGCATGCAAAAAAAGGCAAGAATATTTCAAATTATTTAGCATTTCTTTTTCATCTTGTAGTGTATTTCCAACATGGTTTTACAATATGAGCTTTCACAGGAATCACTCGTACAAAAAAAACAAACAGGAGGTCCACTTGGGTAATGAAACACAATCAGGCTAATGACGCTGCACAAACATAACAAAATGGTTGTATCAAATTAAAACAAATTACCACTTTGGCCTCTTAATACAACTGGCTGGTCTGGTGAAGCTCTTCAGTATATTCATTTACTATAATGGGTTTTTAATTACCCAATTAATTATACAAAGTATTCTAATTTCTGGAGCATCACAAAGTTCAAACTTCAGCCAATTGAGCGGTTTAGTGTCACATGTTGCGTTTTCAGCACTGATTACATGCCAAATAACTGAAATACTTTAGACATTTTAATTTCAATAAAGTTCCCGTTACATTTAAATGTAATCATTAAGTGTCTTAACTTTTCAACAAATGAACTTTTAATCCATCTCAAGTTGTCTTTTTGGCCATATGAGTACTGGTTGAGCAAAACTAATCTGCCATATTTCAGAGTCAGAAAACAACAGTTGGACGTATGAAGCAAATCCCAATTCACTTCTTGGGGCTTTTAAAAGTGGAGTCGACGTCTCCGAGAATAAAATATATACTTTGTGTTGTTTTGTCGCAAATTACTTCAAAATTAGCTTTGTTAGCATAATTTGCTTTGCTAAAGTTGCGTAGAATTAGCCTAAAGTGACAGTTTTAGGGCTAAACAACATTTTATTGTGGATAAACTATAGAGGGAGCTAAAGACTGATGTGACAGATAACATCCTTAACATTTTTGTTAAACTCTCAGGTAAAACTGTCTATGTGGAGAAAAGTGAGGCATGCATACTCAGCACAACTCCCCATTATGAGGCGTGTTGGTGACAGTTGTTTGAGGCAAGGCAGCACCGGCTCAGGCCCAAACACAGAGGGGAACCATGCAACCTAAATGTCTTGTAAATTAAAGACAGATTTGGCTCGTCACAGAGGGCTTTTAAATCTTTCCAGAGGGTGCCGGTTTTTTAACTCTCCAAGCTAATGCTTTTATACACTGGCTGCTGGTTTTCTCCTTGGCACTGAATAGCAAAACGTAAATAGGTTGTACTTTCTCCTACTAATATCCAATCACAACACACAACAATTGGTTATCTGGACATTTTTGGGGATAGAAAAACTCTAGGTTGAAAATATGTAGTCAGAGATGATTTTTATGTTACTTGTCGAAAATATTGCTTGACTAAATTTACCATTTTCTATAAACCTCAATTTTTTATTTTTTTGCTTTATTACTCTTAGTTCAGTTTAATTTACTCAGATTGTGTATTTTGGGACTTAACCGCATGTGGGGGGGAAGTGGAAGGTGAGACAATCTCCATTCCTGTTTGTACACAAAGTGCCAGGATGTGTTTTCTCCTCACTTCTTGTTGTATATGTAATGCAAGACCAGAATGTTCACTCTTGCAGTTTTTGCTTCTCTAAATAACTGATTCTGGACTGGACATAACAAATAGGCCAACTTTATAAATGAAAAGATATCAGCATTATGTCTAACCAAGAAAACCACCTGCAGATCAAATGGTGCTAAAAGAGGCTTTAAGTGACAAAATTCCAAACATATTTACAAAATCAATAGTATCTTGTTATATTTCTGACTTTCAAAATGAAATAAACAAAATACATAAATTAATTTAAAAAGTCATACATCTGTACACATTACTTTTTCCTTGTTTTTTTTTGAAGGAGAGGCATCTCTGCCCTGAAGTTTAGGACAAGAAGTCGCCAGAGAAAGAAAATCTCAAGAGTCTATGTCTCTGATGCCTTTTAGTCTTTAAATTTCTGCTCAAAAAACCCAAACAATGAAAAAAGGTCAAATTATCTGTGGAAGACATTATAGATGGGGGATAATCCACAAAATCTGTGCACACCGTTTCCTGTGCCTTTCCTCTCTCCAGTGAAGTTGAGAAAAAGTGCAGCACTGCAAAGACTGAAGGTCAGCAAGTGCTTTGCGTCTGCCAACACACCTTGGGGGACGTGGCTTCTCTAAGCTGTGTTGGTTTTATTTAAAGAGCAGCAAAGTAAATGAAGAGATTTCCTTTTTTTTCCCCAAACATGAAAGTCTGGGGAGGTTATTACCGTCAGGGTCCTGAGGAAAAATTGACACACTGACAAAAGCAGCTCACCCCGAATAAAGGCAAACCGAAAGGATAATGGAGGAAAACCCAGAACCTCGTTTACAAAACAAGGGAAAAAGTACTTCAAAAATTAATCAAAAGGCAAACTTCATAGAGTTTTATAGAGTTTGCGGTCAATGGAAAAATAAATCCCTTCAAAAAGTGTAGTAATAAATACTCCATGTTGAGTTTAATGCGTTTAGTTTAGTGCATGCTGCCGAATCGTGTGGAAAATCCAGTCCATCTTGGTGGTCCAACCTCCATGGTGAGCGTCGTTCATCTGCTTCATGAAATAATCCAAAGCCTCCTGCGTCACACAAGAAACAAAAACCCATGAAGAAAGGAGGAGACTCTGAAGTCAGGCTGGACGATACGGCTGAAAACCCTATTCCATGTCAGTCGATTTTTGTTTTAAATATCTGAAATACAGCTAAACTGGAGACCATTCCCATTTTATCCACAGTTTTCATTCCAAGACGGTTTTTTTTTTAAAGCAGTTATGAAATACGGGGGGAAAAACCTGAAACTGCTGCTGCACACGTCACTCACCAGGTCGTTGCTAGGTAACCAAACATTGGGGGGAGTGCGGGGGGTGACTTGAAACTGCTTCTTACTCAGCAGGTTGTTGCTAGGCAACCAAAAAGTGAGTGGGCTAGTTGTTTCCTCCAACTTTCCTTAGCTAGCTGCGAGAGCTTGCTAAAGCAGGGGTGTCCAAACTTTTTGTAACAAGGGCCAAAATTGCCAGCTAAATAATGAATAATAAAATTAGTGTGAAATATTTTAGTCACACAAAGAAAATAGTTTGATTAATTTTGCAGTAAAGGAATATGTAAATCACTGTAGATCCAGACGTCAAAAGGTTTCTCCGTGCTTTCCATTTACTTTGGGTTCGACTCAAATCTGAAAAAGATTTGGTCTATTTTCAGCAACAAAAACAAGATTTAATCTTTATTTGAAAACGTTTAATGGTGTAAATAAAAGCAGATTTTGGTGCAACAAAGTCTGTATAAGTGTATTAGTTAGTGGATAAGTGGAAATCAGAAATGTTGTAATTAAAAGATAAATACTTTGTTATATCTGATGATTTTGTGAGAAGATTTTAATTTGTGGGACATACTTTTGTCCTAATTGAGAAAAAAAAGTCTTGCATCAACTACCTGAGACACATTTGTATAATTTAAAGGTCACACAAAATCAGTCCAGGAGCTGCAAATGGAAACACTTTGGACACCTCTGAGCCAAATCCTTTCCTCTGCCTACATCCCCCAGAATGCTGTGCGGTCCTGGATCAGAGCTCAGTGAATATTCCCACAGGTGTTTATCGTGATACATATCGTTATTGATTTATTGTCCAGACGTTCCCTGAAGTTCCTTTTGACGTAAAGACGGAGAAGTCGGGACTCACCTGCTCGCTCTTCTCCAGCGCCAGCGTCTTCCGGATGTAGGCGATGTCGTCGAACGACTGCAGCTCGGGCATGCCGGAGCCCAGCATCATGGAGAACAGGTTGATGAAGAGGTTGGCGTGCTGGCGGATGGCCAGATACGCTTTGTAGCACATTTCCTGGAACCTGGAGCCAAAATGGCGACAGGATTACAGCAACGGATGGGAAGAGAGATTGAACTTCAGAACAGAACTACGTCCACATATGTTTACTCAGCTAATAGTACAAAGTATCCGTCTAAGTAATTACTCAACCGTAAGAATGTATTTGGTAAAAAGTTTACCAAGTTCTGAGTAGCTGATCAAAACATCAAACATGTAATATTTAATAAGTACATTATTAGATGGACCGAAGTACAATATGTACATTTTGGTATTTTAAACACTAAAATTGAAATAATTCATATAATAACATAATTACAAAATCAGAAAAATTCCTCAAAATTAGTTTCTTTCAATATAAAGCCTATAAAACTAACAAAAACAGGTTTTTGTTGCAACCTCAAGTTTTTACTTCAAAATAAAAATGAAGAAGTACAATGTAGTAAAAATAATCCTTAAATTACATTTTTAAATGTAACTGTATGAATGTAGTTACTACCCAGTTCTGCTCATTTCATGTTGCACATTATTATTTCATTATTGTCTTTGCAGAAATCACTTTAATCACTTTCCCCTGATATTAAGACATATTTTTGTGAAACATTTTTGTCAGAAAAGTCACATTTTGTTGATAATGATGAATTTGTAAAGGCAACAGAACATATTTACAGAATAAAGTTTGTTTTCTTCCTTAAATGAAAACTCGTAATACTTTTTGTACAATTGTGGGTTAATTATTTGGCTTGATTTATGAGTATGAACTCCAGTTTAATCGATTACTAAATTATCTAATTATTTAAATAATCACAATTAATCTGGTTAATCGTGTCAGCCGTATTCTTTCAAATCGAGAGCCGATTCTCCCTCCATGTTAAGGCTCCATAACAAAGAAAAAAGAAGCAAACAAAACATGTACAGCAGCTAACAGGTTATTTAAAGAGGTTGCATATTTGTGTCGGACCAACACAAAGCAGTCATAATAATAAACCAGAAAGAAAGAAAGGACCTTTCAAACTCTTTGGTCTTTGTGCACTCCTGGGATCCCTTACTGATGACGATGAGGAAGTCCTGAGTCAGTACGAACGGGACTCGCTCTCTCTTGTAACCAAATTTCTTCTTCTTGTGATCCAGGAAATGGCCAAAGTCTATATGAAACAACTGAAACAGAGCAAAAACCATCAGCTCAGCTGCCAATGTTTTACTAACTAAAGCTCATCTAGGAACAATTATTTTAGTCATCGTCCGATCGATTACTCTGACCATTTATCGAATTAAAAACTAGCACATTCAGCAGATTTGTCATTTAACCCTTTTTATTCAAAAGTAGAAATACATTAAAGTTTCAAATAAATAATTCAATTCCTTCTTTAAATAAGAAAAGAAACATTTTATTGCATACAATGTACTGTTTGCTTGATTCCTCTGCAGCGAAAAAAAGAAGAAGAAAAGAGAACTTCTTGCATCAACCTATGAAATTCCCAAACCTCTCTGGTTTAACACCAGTAAAGTCTAGGAATTATCTCTTGATTATTTTAATAACTGAACAGCAAAAGGTGCTGAATAAGAGATTTAAAAAATATATTTTTACAGAATTTGAACTAGATACATTTAAAACTATGCATTTGAGACGTTTTGGTTAGAACATACTTACAAAGGATTTTTTTTTTAAAATCAATTGCTAAATTAGTAGACAATTATATCAATTATATATCATTCAGTAACTTCACACATCCAGAGGAAAACGGGCTGCAGGAACATCCACGTCGCTTCCAGATATTTGCAAATGTTAAATGAAGTAGAAGAGCGGTGTATGTCTGTTTGCATGTGGGTTACCTGTCCGTCATCTTTGACCATAATGTTGCTGTTGTGCCTGTCTCCGATCCCCAGAATAAACGTGGCTACACAGTAGCCAGCACAGGACCTCGTAAACAGATCCACAGCCAGGTCATACCTGCACAAATACAGAGAAATATTTAAATATCAATCAGATTTTAGCACAATGTTTTCTGGTACAATAATGCCAACAACAATGAAATGATGATAAAAGCTATTTACTACTCCTCTGTTAGGTAGCTGTATGGTTATGACTGCGTAGCACAGCATTCATAGCACCAAAAACAAAAACTTCTCTTGAAAGGCATTTCCATTTGAGACCAGGCTCTTCATATTTCCACATTTTTACAGCAGTATGATTCCAAACTGTGAAAATTAATTACATTTAATCATATTTTCAAGTTTATTCATATCTACTGATGTTCTTGTGGAGCAAACAGTGGAGAAAATGGTAATGACATTTTTGATGTCAGGTTTTTTCTAACATTAATTGAAATTTAACAAGATGGTAAATAAGAATTCTTATAAGAAATTTTCACAATTAATAAACAATATGATAATGCTCAATCACTAAACAGATTTAAAACGAATAAATAAGGTGAAACAGACATGAAAATGTCATTCTGTGGGAATAAGACGGCCGGTAATTATGTCTTCGTTAATAGGGACGCACCGATCCACTTTTTTCACTTCCAATACGATATCTGAGGTTCAGTGTCAGATGATACTGATCCAATACAGAAAAACAGCTGAATTTACTAAAAATGTTTCTTTTTTAAAGCAACAGATATAAATGTACTGAATTAAAATTTTATTTGGTAATTCTGCACCAGTAGAGCAAACTGAAATACACAAATAGCTTCACAAGCTTTGGTCAAACATGTAAAAACTTTAATTCGTTCAGTCAGTGCAATTAGGAGTACAGCAGCCGATGTAAAATAAATAAACAAACAAACTAATAAAAACAGTAAGTGGACTGCAGTAAACCTTCTTTCAAATGGCTCAGAAAGTGCAGTAAGAAAATCTATATTTAATGCAAAGTAAATAATAAAAGCATAGAATCAGACTGAATAGATCTCCCTTTATGGATCGGAAACCTTGTCACTGATTCCTTATCTAAATGTTTTTAAATATTGGGACTGATACCGATACTAACATCTGTGAGTCTCTAGTTAAAACCAGTGGAAAACTCACGTCTCTCCTTTGTTTTTGTCCTTGAGCCACTGATGCAGCGTGTTGGAGTTGAACTGCAAGGCTCCTTTCAAGCCTCCTTTACACTGAATCTGCATGATGGTGTGGGAGTTTCGGACCACCTCTATCAGGCCCACGCAGTCTCCCAAAGACAGGCAGCCGTAGGGGAGCATCCTGAGGAAGCAAAGCAGACCCGATGACACCAAAGTACCCAAGCTGAGACAGAGATCGTTACTGATTGCTGTACCGTAGGTCCAGTCCCTGGTTCTGCCAAATGTTCTCCATGATTCTGATTATCTGCAGCGTCAGCATATCCTGCCGCAAATCTGCGACAAACACAAATGATTACAGATAGAAACCAAGATGAAGCCAAACTGCCACCTAAGGAGATCTGGAAAGAACATAATTACAGAAAAAGTTTTGTTTTTTTTATCCTAAATGCAAAATCTAAATATTTTTTGGAAACATTTTAAATTAAATAATATTCTGAGTCTGTTATTTCAGCAAATTGCCTTTTATAGACTGTATGTGTCAGTTAAAGATTAATCAATTACTAAATTGACAATTATGGCAATAATTGCTTAATCACAATTAATTTGATTAATCGTTTCGGGATACGTTTAAAGTTATTCGTGAGGACGTGTGTTGTTGTAGGTTTCCATAAGGGATTAGAAATGTTTGCTGGAGTGCAACATGTGTGAGATTGTTACCATCTCCGTTTTTGAAGATGATCTCATTATTCTGAAACAGTAACTCAGACATGATGTCAGGATTCTCCCAGTTGAGCCACAGCGGTCTCTTTGCGGATGACATGATCCTGCACTCCTCCAACCTGAGACATAAAAATGTTTACAGATATGTGGCGCTGTCAGTTATTTTCCCCTCGTCCACTCTGAACTAAGAGACGCCATGACAGCTCATCATTTTGCAAACCTCAGATTTCCCAGCTGATGTGCAGGGTTGAGTGGAGAGGTGAAGTTCTGCAGAGCGTCCATGTAGTCGGGTCTCTTCATCTGGTCTACAAGAAACTTCATCTGGACCTTCACCAAAAACATAAAAACAAATATTTACGCTTAGATTTAATTTCCCTTGGGGATCAATAAAGTATTTTTGAATTTAATGTCAGGGGTTCTACACATTCATAAAACTCTTGTACTCAAATTTTCAAGGCTCAGCATTTGTATTTTATGTCTATAAAATAAATTGTTCAAAACATTATTATGGATGCAAGTAATCGATTAATAAGTTAATCTAAAACTGATTGATCTTAAATGGTTGACTATTAATAAGCAGCCATTTTCTTATAAACGTATGTTTATAACAAAGGACTAAACTTTTTATAACGTGCTGAATTTTAAAAAAAAAACACATTACAAATTTATTTTCTGTCAGTTGTTTAATGAATAAAGAGGGAAATCGTGGCTTTCTCACATTAATAAACTTAAGACATGTTTATGAAATATAACAAAATAAGTTTCTGAATAGAAAAATAAGGGACTAAAATGTGTTACAATTAATTCCCCATGAATTAATTCCTCCCAACTGAAATCCCATCTGTTCCTGAATGAATGTTTTCTCCGCTTTTCTTTGCCTCCGTAGCATATCAGTCATTTTCGGTTGCTGCTGTTCCGTCATGACAATTGGCTGAACGAGCGCTACTAAGGTGATAAATCAAGAAGTTTGTCGAGTGTTTATATTTCTAAGCTGAACCGCATAAAATCTGTTTTCCATCCCACACCGGACTCTGTTTGGACCGTCTCTCTTTTCCGTTCTAGAATGACTCCGCCGCCATCTTTAATTTCTGTATCAACGGCTCCGCTTAAGAATGACCAGCGGCGCCCTCTGCTGGATGGCGGCCAAACTACAACATGAATAGAAGCTCCAACCGGACGTTTCTACTTAATCAATTGGAACTAATTTTAATCTAACCATTAATCGAGAAAATAATAATTGTTTGCATCCCTACTAAATATTAAAACAGAATAATTTTTAAAATATGCAGAGTCTTGAAACAAAGTGAAGACTCGTGTGCTGATGGTACCTTTTGCGTCTCATCCTTCTTTTCCTGTTTGAGTATGTCGGTGAGGTTGATGAGCTTCTCCATGGCTTCCACCTGCCTGCTCAGGTGTTTGAGGTACATGCCACAGGCCCTGCAGTAAGCCTCCAGCAGCAGCCCAAACCTTTGGCTCACAGTTTTATTGTGCATTTCTGACCTGAGATCACAACACATGCAGGAATCTCAGCATAAAACAAAGAATCAATCACTCTTTTAATGCAGGAAGTGAATAGATGACTCACTTGAGATGCCAGAAGAAGAAATGGCCTATCCTTTGATTGGTCAGGGCCTTTTTGAGGAGAAAGCGAGCTAGCGGACTGTCAAGATACTGCTCGTATTTTAATACCTAGAAGAAAGTGTACATGGTTGTCAGTTATTCTGAAATCTAACTTTAAATAAGTGAGGACTTGTACATTGTAATCTGTCAAAAGTAGGGCTGGACAATAATTCGGTATCAATAGAAAATACATCTGATAGAATACTAAATATTCAATGCATAAGAAATTCACTGAAGTCTGATCTACAACCGCACAGCATTCTGGGAAATGAAGGAATAGGAAAGGCTTTGCGGTTTCTATGTTGGACACTAGAAACCTTTTATAGCTCAACCTCTCACAGCTACAAAAGGTTGGTGACATTAACTAACTCACTCACTGTTGCCTAGCGACTCACTCACTGTTGCCTAGCAATTCACTCACTGTTGCCTAGCAACTCACTCTTTGGTTACCTAGCAACAACTAGTGAGTGACTTGCGCAGCAGCAGTTTTAAGGTTTTGCCACCATGCCTCATAATTGCTTAAAAATAAACAACAAAATTTTGAGATTAATGGACATTTTCTGAAACTTCTAAATTTCTGAATTTGAAAGTCAAAAATTTTCTAGAAAAAGAACATGGAAATCTCTGAGTTTCAAAGGTTGCTTGTAAAGTGATGTCGTTTTCAGACACATCATCCAGCCCCAGTCAAAAACTAGTTCCAATAGGAGGAACTATTTAACAAAACATTTAATAAACATCTTGCCTTAGGGTACAAACCGAGTGAGGCGAATTAAACATTTTCTGCTCCTGCAAACGTCTTTTGTTTTACTTGTCTTCCAGTAATGCATTATATTAAATATAGTCTAAGCTGACAGTCTGTATTTAAAACCCTTTATGCATCAATGGATTTGGAAAATTTTTGATAATTTATTTTAAAATGTTAAGACAAGTATTTATGTTCTGTACTAGACTGAGACCAACCTGAACAAGCTGGATAAGGTACTGGGAGAGTTTATCGTCGGTCAAGTATTTGTCAAGGCAGCGTACAGCAAAGTGCCTGACCACAGGGTCTGGGTAGTTACAGTCCAGCAGCTCCATGGCCTGTTCTGGACGGATCGATGGCCATTCCTTCAACAAGCAATACATCTGGCACGAAGGAAATAAAACACATTGACTTGGGAACAAAAGACTGAGGTGCACTTAAGTCATATTTAACATCAGCAAATAAAAAGGTGGACAAACATTTATGAAATAACGTGCAATATTTTTTTCTAAGAGTTGCATATGTAACACATTTTGAAGAAAAAAAAACTCTCATAAAACAATTTCAAACATAGAAACGCTTTAGAAAATTTTTTTGCATTTGAAATAAAGTAAAATTTTCTGGAAATAACTCTTTGCTTCCCAAATCAAAACCAGGGTTTGTGCAATTTTCCCCACAGTAAAATTCAAGAACTTTTCAAGCATTTCCAAGGTAGGTTTTCCAACTTTTCCAGCACCACACTTTGGAAATAAAACAAACAAACAAACAAAAAAAACAGAAGAAACTGTAAAAAAGATTGTTTCAATTCACTCTTATACAACATCCTTTATTACTGTAATTAATTCAGTGTGATAGTTCTGTTTATACTGTTTATTTTGCAAGTATTAAGTGATCGCTGTGGTAGATTAGCTATCGCTGCTACAAGCTAAGCTAACACAGCGGCGGTTGATTAGCTCATTTAAACACCTGCTCTACTCATGACCTGTCATGGTGTGTGGGTCGCCCTTTTTTGTTTTTCTAATCCAACTGAAACACTGAATTCTGCAGCACATCTAAATGTTATGATTGTCATAGTCAAGCTAGCATAACTGAACTACTTCCCTCTTCCTCACTATTTTTTCTTAATTAAGACTTTTTCCTGACCTTGTTACTAGTTGTTGTAGTGCTGACAATTGGTAGTAAAGTGTACATTTACCCTTATTTAATGCGTTTTGTTGACAACCCGACAGGTAAAACCAATTCTAGCCATCGTTGGGGAGCAGCTCTGTGCCCTCCTAACACACCACAATGTGTCGATAACCATGCTTTACCTGCGCTACATCATCTCTGGAGTTCCATTTGACAGCAAGAAGTATCTTGGGAAGGATCTCTGGGATGTTCATACAGTAGTGCCTGGCAGAGGAAGCAGCAGGAGATGATTGTGATGTTTGGGTCGCCATATGGTTCCAGTGTGAACGAGTTGCTCACCTGTGTCTCCAGAGGAAGTCTTTCTCCTGCTCAGTGATTTCAGACAGAGGGTCCCTGTTACTCAGCTGTCGCATCTGTTCGCCGTCGCTTTCCGTCAGGGCGTGATCTCTGGCCGCCCGACTGCTCTGGAACCGAACAGAAGCGACACGCTGAAACACTTCATCACTACCCGCAGTAACCATCCAGTAACACTGGAGAAGTAATCGCCAATAAAAAAACAGCTTTTAAATATCAATACAGACCAAAAGATTGTTGGAAAAAAACTACCCAACATTCATTGCAATCATTAAAACCAGAAATAAAATTTAATCAGTTTGGCTTT
Source organism: Poecilia formosa (assembly GCF_000485575.1). Taxonomy (NCBI): domain Eukaryota; kingdom Metazoa; phylum Chordata; class Actinopteri; order Cyprinodontiformes; family Poeciliidae; genus Poecilia; species Poecilia formosa. The sequence goes on from NW_006800358.1 coordinate 348,665, forward strand.
TATAAGAGTGGCAACCTCAACAGCTTATAAATTTCTCTATAAAGTCCTTGTTCACAAGAATTTCACTAAGCCAAATGAGTCAAGTTTACTGGCACAGGGTAATTTAAACGGTTTTACAGGACACTCTAAAAAGCCACAGAAGTTCAGGATAAGAACTGTGGGGTTAATCATTACTTTCATAGTGAATTAGTTTATATTTGTATAGTGCCAAATTACTTCATCGTTTAATATAATTTAAATTTCAGAATCACTCATTGAATGCAAAGGAAGATATTTTAACAGTTTGCTAATAGATGGTTTTATCGACACATTTTGTCACAACCAAGCCTTTAAAGAGATTATCTGTGTCATTCTAACATCAGGACACAGAGACAGTTTCAACAAATATGCAAAAATATATTTCTATAAAAGTTACCAACTGCAGCTTTAAGTTGGAGAAAATTCTGACCAAATCCACTCACTGACAATATGGACAAAAATAAAGTAGTGTGTGTGTGTCATTCGAATTTCTATGATGAAATTGGTAGTAATCTAAAATCTGAACTATTTAGGCACCGAATGAGAGGAGCCCGAGAATGGAGCCCTGAGGAACCCCACATTTGATTATTGATTTGATTTTGATTAGTCCGATTAGACAAAGTAGTTCTAATCGGAGATGTAAAATCTAAACCAACCTTTCACAGTATCACTATCTCTGTGCTTTCCCAGTACATCAGTGTATATGTAATAACTTTGTCTAAAGCAGTGGTCCCCAAAGTGGGTCCTGGAGGGCCGGCATCCTGCATGTTTCAGTTCCCTCCCTGGTGGTAGAAACAACCTTTTCAGCATGTCAATGTTCTTCTTAGGCCTCTAATGATGCTCTAAACCAGGGAGAGACCTAAAACATGTAGGATGCTGGTCCTCCAGGACCTACTTTGGGGACCACTGGTCTAAAGAAACACTGAAATCCACCAACACAAAGAAATAAGTTTTATACGTTAAGATATATTATTTGAAAATGTTATGAATGGTGTCTCAGCGTGGGGATGTTTAAAAACAAAAGAGATTTGTTGAGTTTTTTGTTGAAAAAATTTGAAAAATTTGCTGATAAACCCACAATTCTCCAAATATATTACATTAAACCAGCTTTTAAAACTATGAATCAAGTATAAATCATGTTCCACCATATTTAAAACTATATAAAATTATCCTGCTATGAAGTCAAAGACTGATCTGCCAAACAAAAAACAAAAGAAGAGATGAGCAAATCAGCTAGCATCATTCATGTCCTCTTCCTTGGCCAACTATCTTCAATGTGTCACTTCAACATGGCAGAAGTCACGGTTTTCATGCCCCACATCATGTAGAAATCTGATAAGACAGAGCATCATCTACACCGTCATGAATAACTGAAGAGAGTAATCTGAACTGGCACCTCTGAGCCACCATTATAGTGTTGGAAGTAACAAGTTAGCAAAAGGTTTTGTAGTTAAATATTTATCCCTCCATCCATCCATCCATCACACTCTTTTATGAACATTAAAACAAAATCAAAGGTCAAAAATATAAATAAATCAGATTTTATTCTCATTTCCCATTAGATTTTTTTTTGAAACTATAACGGGACACCTGAGCTGACATTAAACCCGCTAAGCTTCCTGTTTTCCCAGTAATATCAAAAGCAAGTCCATGTTTCCTAAACCTAACAACCCTGAATAAACGTGACCCATTTTAAAAGTTTCACTGCACAAACACGGAAGTGATGTGATACACAGAACGACATGTGAGAGGGTGTGAACAGTGTGAGGAGACGTGTTAATTATAAAGCGTGTGTAAAATATGAGGAGGCAACAAAATGTGTTATAAAACCATCGGGCTTAAATCACAACTCATTCAGCAGATTTCCCCTTCACACGTTATACATTTAACAGCATCACACCCTGCAAAGTAATTTCATTTATGGAAGGGAAACTTCGTTAGAGCAGAAACTGATGTCAACTGCTCACATTGACACTGCTTGTCAATTTAAATACAATTCCAGATAAAACTAAATGCCTATTTTTGACAGACCTGTTGAGTTCCCGAGTGGTTGACTGAGAGGTTGAAGTTAAAGCCCAGTTCCCTGGAGATGATCCAGTTTGCATGATCTTCCACTGCATTCATGTCTGGGTATTTGACAGGACAGCTGAAGTGGTCAAACTCCAGCTCCAGACATGGCGTTTCCTAAATATACATTAAAATAAACAAAAAAAATATTCAGATACCATGCAGACTGCTGTATGCCATTTAAGGCTCATTATTTATTATGAAAACATGTTAAATACCTTATTGGGATTAGATCCAGTGACTCCTATTGGGTTGAGGAGGTCTTCCAGGCCATGAGGGACTGGCCAGAGGTTCAGAGCCATCTTGTTGGCCACCAGAGTGTGAGTGTAGTCAAACAGGTTAATGTTGCCCCAAGCTAGTGGGCAGTGTTCCTGGAAAACACCACACAAAAAAAAAAAAAAAAAAAAAACACAACGGTGAATTTTACAAGATTTCGCTTTCATAAAAACCCAAAAGATTATAAAACAAGGTTTCTACAGCTTTCACTCAAATGTAAGACTTTTAAAGATCATTATCAATGAATTTAAGAGCTGTATCACAAAAGAAAAATCGCAAATAATGGCTATGTATGGGTTAGCGGGTTGCTAACAGAAGTGAGCTATTGTCCTGCCAACTGGCAATAAATTTACACATACCCACAATGATAGCTAGCTACCTAGTAACCAGCTAGCTAGCTATGTAATAACCAGCTAGCTAGCAAAGGAAGATTAGCAGCTATTTATCGGTAGTCGCAACTCCCTAAAATATAACGCAGCATTCCTTTCATCATTTGACTTATCAATACAAATACAATGGGTTGATCTATTGATTTTTTTTATTAACCAATTAATAACTTTATAGCAAAAGGTTCTTAGACTTTTTATCAGATTATGAAGCAGCTGAAGCTAAAACTGCAACTTGAGGAGTTCTGGGTAAAACATTTACATACAAAAAATGGAGGGGGGTTTATATCTTAAGTGCAAAATGTATACATTTCTGTACAGTTTTAGCTTAATTACTGCTCTGAAAGTGTTGTTCTTTTAGCAAATTGCATGTTTTAGAGTGTACGCTCTAGTTAACGATTATTCAGTTACCAAATTAGTTGACAACCATTTGAAAAAAACGATTAATCAAATTAGTTATTTCAGCCTCATTTGCAAGAATTCAACAAAAGTGGCCACAAAGCTATCAAAAAGGACAATAGCTGTGAATATGGCAGAGGCAGCTACCAGCAGCCAGCAAGTCAAAATGCACCTGTTAAGAGTAAGTGGTGGGACAAAGGGCTGCTAAAGAAAGATGTTTATCTTTAATTTAGACAGGCCATGAAAGGGCATCCGCTACTCTGACATCAACCTAGTGCTGCGGGTCAGGAGACGGGACTCACCTTAGGTGTCCGTTACAATATCCATGTCTGGCTTTCATTGACACACTCCACCCACACAAACCTCATCTAAAAGGTTTTCTAGATATGATTCTTAATCTGCATTTGTGTTTTCAGTAAAATTACAACAAAGTGAGTTCAAAAAGAAATTTTTCAACATAAAAAAATCCCAGTTTAAATAAATGGTCAGGTCACTTTAGCTGGTTCTGTTCCTGTTGACGTTTTCTGCCACCAAGGTGCCCATGACTGATTAGTAATTAAACAGAGCCAAAGATGACGCCACAGCTTCCATTCACCTCAGACTGATGAGGAGGAGAGGCCTTTCAAACAGCACACACAGCAGCAAATGAAACAAATATACTGCTGTCTGTGTGCCGTTTCTAAAAGTTACCCTATACTACATATTTACCCCCATCATTTGACCAATGGTGGAACCTCTAAAAAGCTAGCAGGGCTAACCCTAAACGCACTAATCATAATTTAATATTTACTGTACTCACTTTTTAGATGGAGTAGCTTGTCAGCAAAAAAGCAAATTTCCCCTTGGGGATCATAAAGTATATTATATTATATTATATTCACATGAGTTCTGCTAATGCTAAAACATTACTTTAGCATTAGCTTCCACTACATAGTGTGTTAGTATTTAGCTGAAGCTAATGCTAAAGTGCCAACTTCAATTCCAATAGCATCAGCCCTTGAAAGACTACAACCCTAAAGCACCAATTTAATGTGGATAACTTGGACATAGCCATTGCATTTATGTTTATATATTGTTCTCTATCATCCATTTTTTATTTTGTTCCTGTATGTTTGAAATAAAACATGTTTTGTATATTTGAGACAGGAGGGAAAAAAACAGCAACATGGAGAGGAAACAGAACTGCTGTGTAAACAATGTTCTTCCCCTTCAAAATAAGAGCATGAGTAATTACCTCAATTCTTAACAGTTGATAACAAAACTTCAGAGACGTCAAACTTTATTCCACTAAAAGTGGAAAGTTTATAAAACAGTCAAGTTTTATAACTGTTTCTCAGATTAAATTTAATCTGGAAATTTACAGTTAGCGTACAGTAGGTCAAGTGTGCCAACTGTTTTCAGAGCTAGCAAAAGAGCAAAACAAACAATTTGCACCTCTATACAATCAATTAATCAACCAAGTTTATTTGTACAGCACATTTCAACAGAAAGGCTGAATACATAGTTCCCACAAGTCTGAACCGGAAGTGAGCCGCGGCACTGAACCGCCATCTTGGTAGGCAAACGCAGCGCAAAGCATTGATGAACCACAGCTTCAAGACCAAGAAAAAAAAAAGGAGCACTCAAAAAAAGTTACAATGTACTTATATTGTTCATAAATTAGGTAGAAGCTAGGCGAGAGCTCGGTCTTAGCTAGTGTCTTGTTTATTGTTGTCGTAGCAACTCCATAGCAACTGTAAAGACAGTTAGCAAAAGATGCCTACCAAGATAGTTGTCAGCTACGAAGTTCCTGGAAGTGTAACGTCACATGAGGTTTATGCGTTAGCGGATTATCAGAGGTTTTTTTTCACTGTCCTGTGATTTACACCCATAACTTTGCAGTCAGAATTTAAAACAGAAGCATTTCTCTGTTTTCTAGTAGACATGGTTAAACGCAGAGATGTCTTACCTCCTTGGCTCCCTTTCTGCCTTTAACAGAGCAGATGGAGAGACAGAGTCTGGCAGCTCGGGGGACGTCCGGGATGTACATGTCATAGGGGAGCCACTCATTCCACCTGCACAAAATGGAAATCGCAGTGCAAAAACAACGCATCAGACAAGGAATGGAAACTTCTCAAAGGTGAGGAAAAAGGTCTGGTTCAACAGAAATGAAATTCAGCTATTTAATCTCACCATCCTGCTGTTAATCCATCCTCCTGTTCTGTGTCTTACTTAACAGGACACAGAGCAGGAGGATGTATTTTTTTAAAAGTAGTGACCACGTACCTGGGATTAGAGCAGGGTACTCTTTGTGTGTTGACGTTGTCACACATTTGTTCACCTCCATGGTAAATTCCGGTCCTCACATAAATCTGCAAGAAAAGAGGAAATTCAAAATTACATTTAAAGGTTGCACAGGCTAGGATAGCTCTATGGTCTATACAAAACATGTTCATAGCATTTTTGAACAAAATAATTTTAATATGAGCTGTTTTAGGGCTTCTTGTCACTTTAAATCTAAATGAGCCCCTGCTGGCCACGCCCTGCTGGCCACCTCAATGTTTACACTCGCACGTAAATACGACAACAGACAAATGCAATTATACAACCGGACATCTTTGAAAAGCAGAAGTGGAGCCTCTTGCACAAGCAACAATAATGCAGCTTGTGGTTTCTGGGTGGCAAGTCAACAACAAAACTGTCTTTTCCAGCAACCATTGTAAAGAGCATGCAGTGGTAAAACCAGCTGATCAAATGTGCTGGAACTCAGCATGAATTGCTAGGTAACAATCAGGAGGTTTTTGAAACGGTTCGTTTTCCAGACACCAAGAAACATGAACTTACTGCCAAAATATCTGAGTATTTCTATTTTTTACTCAGGGCTTGTGCTGTTTGCTACTCCGTTTATCTGCCTTCCTTTACATTTAAAGACAAGACCGCACAAAGAAACAGATCTGGTTCCCTTTGGTTGAACTAGGTTGGTAGCTCCATTTATTTCAACAGGAAGCAACAAGTAGGAACAAAGGAAGCTGTGCAAAGCTAAAAAGCTAAAAAAATAAATAAATAAAAAAAATCAGTCAAGTGATTCTGCTGTAAAACTAAGTTTAGGTTCTGCTCCGTTTATTATTGAATGTAAAAGCACTCATGTAGATTTGTCCCCACCTTGTCTATGTCACGTATATTCACGTTGACGTAGGTGGCGCAGAGGATTCGTATTCGCAGAGTCCCGTTGATGCTCCATAGCGACTTGGACGAAGCCTCTCCATTCATGTACGACGTTGCCGTGGAGATACGTCGAGAGTACGATGGCATGACGAAGTTATCAGTCGGCAGCTGAGTGTACAGGCTGTCCTTAGCCATTAGCATCAGGTTTGGCATCCTGGTCAGCATGATGCAACTACGAATGTACTGCAAGAAAAACAAAGAAACAGTTTGTAAGACACTACGGAAGACGATTAGTGCCACTAAAGAAAAAAATAATCCTGCCTTTAATCTCATAATTCCAATTCTGTATTAATCTTTGACAAAAATCCAAGTAAATAAACATTGTTCCTTCCTTGTTACAGGTTTTGTAAACCTACAATTTATTCAGCTTGTTCCTAATTTTTATTTTTTTTTAAAGATTTTGTTTTCCAAATGGTGCATGACAAATTTAAACAATTATGAAAGGAAAAAAAGTCATAATTCTAAGACAAAAGGCAGAATTCTAAAAAAAAAAAAAAAATTCTAAGGAAAAAAGGTTAAATTCTGAAGAAAAAAAGGTCAGAATTCTGAAAATAAATATTCTGCGAAAAAAGTGAGAATCCTAAGGGTAAAAATTATGATACTAAAGATAGATTTATGAAAAAAATATAAATTCTGAAAATAAAAATTCTGAGGAAAAAAGATCTAAGAAATAAAAACTCAGAATTCTGACAGAAAAAGTGAAAATTCTGGCACTGAAGTCAGAATTATGAGAAAAACAATTCATCTGAGAAAACAGTCAGAATTCTGAAGAAGAAAAAAAAGAATTCTGAGATTAAAATCAGCATTTATGCATCTTTTTGCAGTGGCCTTTACCTTCTTCCATAGATGCCAAACAGAGCCACTGGGATTAAACAGTCCCATCTCCCAGAACCAGTCAGCTGGGTCTTACCTTGTACTGGCTTATGGGATACTTTTCCAGCAGGTATTCGTCACAGCCACAAACTTTGAGGATGTATTTCCCCTGATATTCTTGAACGCACATCTTCAGCTGCTCTGGGGACAACAGCATGCTGCGCGTCTTCTTGCGAATGGCCTCTGCAATCACCTTTAGGATGCGATGCATTCAAAGAGATTATGCTGGAGTTTGGTTTTGGACACATCAATAAGTGAACCACGTTTCTGTAGTTATGGTCTTTTGCAGCTTCTCCTTGTGAAAGATGCCAATAATTATGTGCTGGACAAGTCTGCATGTTTTTCCGTGACTAAGTAAGTTGTAATGTTCTTTTTATGTAATAATATAATTTTCTGAGTCCCAGAATTTTGGGCTTCCCGTAGCTACTAATCATAAAAATTTAAAATATCATAAATAAATGTTTGAAATAAATATTCAACAATATTTTAATGTAATGAGACGCCTTATGCACTCTTTACTGTTACATGTTACAAGTCAGCTTTAAAAGTGTATTTCTAATGTGTGGTTAATGAAACTCACCTGTTCTGGCACACAGTCGTGGCTGATCTTTAGTGTATACTTTTGCTTGTCATTGTTTGGGGAAACGATCACCCATATTACAACAATAATCTGACCTGTAAGACCAACAGAAAATCAATAAATAAAAGAAATCACAAGAATACTGTTCAACGAGAAAGAATGCAAATTCATTGTCAAATAGCATGGGGCAAATGGATGGAATATGGTATTCTGAATGTTTTCTACTGAATTTATGCAACAGCTGTACGGGTATCGTTCCAGTTACTCCTTTGATCATCAGTAATGAAGTTGTGTGATTGGATTGTAAATCGTTGCGTACCTTTGTCCAGTTTGCTATAGATGTGTTTGGGGAGTTCCTGTGTCGACTCGACGTTGGGAGGGTAGACGTACAGCGCTCTGCTGTGAGGACCGCTGGAGTTTCTCAGCTCCACAGAGTCTTTGCAAACATTCAGGATGTTTCTCCTGAAGTCCTGGACCTCTGGGTCCTTCACCAGGTCAAACTCACACACAGGCATGCCAATGGCAAAACCTTACACAGCACACACAAAATGGAGGGTAAATTCGTTTTAAGTTAATTTGTATTAATTGTGGCCAACTAACAACAACAAAAATCCTGAAATTGCAGAAAATCCATCATTTATTCAATTTACTCCAATAAAATGATGTTTACAGATTTAGAAAAATCCTTGTTTAGTGTTTTATTAGAACCAAGGATCTCACCGATCTCTCTGTTCAGGATCTTTTCCTCTCTGTTGCCGACCGGCTCGATCACTTTGAGGAAAGGTTGGAAGAGTCGAAGGTCACACAGCCTTCGAGTCTCATCGTAGAACTCCTCCCGCTCTGCTTCCTGTTGTTTTAGAGCAAAAGATAAACAAAATGTAAAAAAAATTAAAAATGAGAGTGCTTGATCAAAAGTAATACACGCAATTAATCTTTAAAGTGACCCATTGTGCTCCCTCTTGAACAGGTTAGGAAAGGTCTCTGCATAGGTTGCTAGGCAACGGGCAGAATTCTGCTGGGGTTGCTAGGTAACGCACTGGCCTTCCCTCGGGTTACTAGGTGACTCATGACGTTGCATTCAGAAGGGTTTTGAAATGACAAATTTTCCAGACACCAGGGAGCATTGAATTATTTTAAAAAGTCAGATGGGGTTTTTTAAGCACTTGGCCTGTTTTTAGAACCAGTAGAGACAAAAAACATGTAAAAAGTAAATTTTTCAAAGTACTTTTGCCCCACAACCCCAAAAAAAAACATCAGTCAAGTTCTCACCTGTGTAACACTGACAAAAATGTAGGAGGTTTCCTCCTGCAGGAGGTGATGGAGGGGATACTTTCTGGCCTCCTTGAACAGCTCATGCTTGATGGTGATTAGCGTGGCCTCTCGGAGACACTCCAAGGTCAGAATCATCCCATTGGGCAGCAGGCAGTCCACTAGGATCCTGCAGTCACAACGAGCAACATTATCAATGCTTTCCTGCTGATATTTCTGCTTGGAATAACATAAATTAACATTGAATTTCAGAACAGGAAGTCATACCTTGGGGGCATCAAGTGGATGCCCCACAGCTCCCCTGAGGACGGCCTGGGAGGCATCTTCTGCTCTGTCTCTCAGCTCTGCTGCACAGGTAAGCTGAAGAGAGCTACCTGAAAACACAACATCTTGGTTTTTATGACTTGAAACTATTTTATATCAGATGTCAGAGCTTGTAGGGAATTACTGCAGCATGTCTGGTCCAAAATGTTCTGCAGCAGATCACCTTTCATATCCCACAAAAAGCAAACAAAACAGCACATTGTATGAAACAACCAAAGCCACAAAAGTAGGAAATGGAAAAATGACCACCACCTATGTAAAACATTCCAGAGTTGCATAAAGGGAACTTGTGGGTTTACGTAACATGGTTGTGTCAAAGTATTTGACTTTAAAACTTTCAAAATGAAATGCAAAACTTGCCCATTTGAATAATTTCACGTTTATGTAAATCTTACTTATTTTGGTTGGTGAACCAAACAAGGTAATTCTGGTACTTTCATTTTATTGTGAACAGCTTTAAACTGAAGATTTGATGAGGTTGGTGAAAATCTGTGGTTCAGACACTGTTTGCTGAATTAAACCAAACAAGTTCATGAACAGACCATCAGAGGAACTTTTTTTTTTTTTAAGGTTTTGTTGGCACTAGTGGCCTTTATTTGGAAGTAGTTGACAGGAAGGAGGGTAGTGAGAGAGGGGGAAGACATGGGGCAAATGTCACCATGCTGGGAATCGAACCTGCGACCACCGCCATGAGAACTAAGGCCTCAATACATGGGTTGTGCTTTGCCCCTGTGCCACCACAGCACCCATCAGAGGAACTTTTAATCCCTAATTATCAACTCATTTTGACTCTCAGGAACAGGACAGAAATTTAATCAGTGTTTTATCAGACCCAAAGAAAAATCCAGTATTTTTTCCACCCTCATTGAGAGATAAGAATTAGAAAAATACACAAAACATGTAATCATAAATTCATCTAAACTGCAACCATGAGCAACGTCCAAACTTTGAGAGTTGGCTTTATCATCCAAATTTCTTTACATTAAAAATATAGCACATATTTTAAGTAAAATCAGCAACAAAATAACCTTTTAAGTACTTAAAATAAACTATTTAGAGAGTTTCTACCACATGCTAGAGAGGATACTAAAGAAAACAGAACTAAGTTTTAACTCAAAGACGTACAAAAGCATTCATGCCACTTGGACACTGACATTTTGTCACAATAAAAGCTCAAACTTTATTATAAAATAAACTATTCTGCAAGTTTGTTCAAAACTTATAAAATTGTTTTCAATAAATATTGTGTTTACGTTGTCTTTTCCTCTTTCAGTCACATAATTTAAACAGAATCTCCAGATTGTTTGAATAGAGAAACTGGTTTCTGAATTAAAAATCGTCCAATAAAACCAAAACATAATTTGAGTTTACGTCGAGTCTCTCTGCTTGCAGAAAGAAATTTCCAGCATTTATCATTTTGTTCCCCAACTTTGCATTGAATATCATTCATCGAAAAAATTTTTAAAAAAATGTTAAACACCTTAAGAAACTTCAGTTTTCTAGTAATGCCATCAGAGTTTTCTCATCATAAAATAAGAACATGGGGGAATGTTTATGATTGAAATTCAACAACATATTTAGCTTGGAGAACCTAAACTTTCAAACTCCAGAGAGCAGGAAACGAGACGTTTTCCCTCTAATACTTTGAAATAAATCACGATCAGGACCTGGAGAAGTGCTGGTTCAGTGGCGACCAGATCTGTCCATCCAGGTGAGGAGAGTAACGGTGAGACCGACTCATTTCGCTCACAGCTCCGGTTTTATTTTAGGAGCACAAATGAAGTGGAACGAAATGGTGATTCAGTCCAATTACTTCTACATGAAAGCTGCATCACATCAGGAACTGTTAAAGAAACTGAAACCCAAAGTTTCGCTTCTGTTTGCATAAATGTGTGATTCAAGAAGTATTTATTATGAAATATGGATTTTATCTTTTGCACTAAGATTGGCACAACACTAAGGAAGAAAACTTTGCCTTGTTTTCTTTAAATATAGCGATGTTTGTTTTATTTATAAGCACCCTTAAAAAGAGCAAAACAGATATCAAACAAAAACACCAACATAAATAAAGTCATGATATCACCAGGATAAAGACATAATGTTAGGAGAATAAAGTAGCAAATTTGTGAGATTTTGTATTGGGAAAAACAAAAAAGAGTAAAATAATAAAATGAGGAATGCTGATCGTTCCTTATTTTATTAAGAGATAGTCTATAAACATAACAGCATCAAAATATTTTCAGTAAGCTTTTAAATAATTAAAATTATCTTTTTCTAGTAATCTTATGACATTTTTCTTTCAAATATCTTTTTATTTATTTTTAGCAACATATTGACATATTTGGTACAAAATTCATGCATAAAAATCTAATTTTAACCATTTTAATCCCCAAATAAATGACAGCAGACACCCAGCAAAACTAAACTGCAGTAAAAAACATAGAAAAAAGAGGCATTACAAATAAATAACGTCACCTGAGATAACTCTACGACAATAAAATATGTTATCCACAAATGGGTGTGAAAAGAGAAAAAATATACAAAACTTATTTTTAAAAAAGGACAAGAAAGGGAGGCTTTTAATGGGATTTTTCCAAAAAAATGCAAATTTTTTTCTGCAAATATCACTTTATTTATTTTACAACAAATATTTTCATAGGTATCCTGCAACTCAGACGGACGATTGAAATATGAGCAACTGTTTGAAAATACTCATTTGAAATTTCTGTTTTAGAAAAGAAAGAAATTGGCTCATTCGGCTTTGTGCCGGGAAATGACACAACTACTTTAGCCTGTCTGCTGAGGTCCAGAAACACGACAACACGGTGAGTCAGCTGCAGCCGACACAGCGATGGGAAAGCAGGCCACTTTCTGCCATCAACACTTAATAATCACTATTTTACACCATTCTGGATGTTTTACTGCACGGCTGAAATGGTTTACTTACATTTAATAAATAAATGAGAACAAAAGAACAAACCTTCCCTCAGAATATCAGCGAGATTTATGGTGTTTAACTTTATGTTTCCTGGATGAGTTCTGGGAAAAGATCCGGGTCCATAAATGAATAATATTTAATCTAGTTTCCTCAAGAAGGTACAAGGAAAAAAATGAAATATTTATTTTAGTGCATTGAGCAAAAAGAGCACATTTATATATGTGTATTCCTAAGGTTAAAAATATGATTCTGACTCCATGATTTCCAGCTTGTAGTCGGCACATTTAAGCTCGTTTACAAATTCTGCTGATGTGAAAAACCCAAAAGATTAAAAAACAAGCTACAGATGTCGAAGTCACTTCCTTCCTTTCTTAAAGGCATACAAAAGGATTTAACAACACAACCATATTAATACAAACACAAGACAATGACAGAATCTGCACATTATGAGGAAATGTAATTTGTCACAAACAGCAAATTTCTGACAAATCTGCTGAGCTCACCAACATTTTTTAGTTAAAACAATGACATTTTTTAAATTACTTTCCAAAAAGTTACCAGTGTTTTCCGTGAAGACACTGCAAAAATACACAATCTTATCAAGTATTTTTGTCTAGTTTCTAGTGCAAATCTTGAAATAAAACAAAACTAACTTACAAGTAACTTTTTAGCAAAACGTAGCTTATTTTACGCCACTGATCGCTTCATATTGATTTACAAAAAGTATCAATTTCACTGGCAACTTATTTCTCCTATAAATGATTTCCCATAAGTGAAATAATCTGCCAGTAGAAGAAATACTTTTTCAAAAATATTTTGGAATTATTAACTTATAATACTCATATTTCTTGCTCAATAGTAACTTGTAAGTTAGTACCCTTGAAATAAGAAAATATTTGCACAAGAAACTGGATAAAAATACTTTGTAATGTTTTGTGTTTTTGCAGTGTAAAGAAAAAAAAGACATTCAGTACATGCTGTTTGGTTTCTCCGTCTTTGTTTCAAAACAAACCAGGACGATAAAGCGTCAAATGATAAGCCACGCTTTAAAAGTTAGTCAAACTTATCTAAAATGCAGCACTGCCTCAAGTGAGGCGCAGATAAAAAGTGGTCTGGACGCTTCGTAGAGCTTTTCTACGAAAAACAGCAGCACAAGCAACACGTGAGATTAGCATCTGCAGATATGACAGAAACAGTGTCGAGATCTTATTATTTTATTACTTTTACGCTGATAAATGTTAGACGTGCGAGTCAGCGACATTCCCTCTAAAAATGGAAACTTTCAGAGACAAGATGAGCAAATCAACTTCATCCAATTAGAATTACAAACTAAACTTAACTCACATAATAGAAACAGTTAACAATTAATGCAACATTTTTAATAAAAAGCTCTAAATGGCACTCATGATAGAAAGTATTAGTGCTCATTTACAAATATTTACTTACATTTTGTTTAATGCTTTGCAGTAAAGGCTTAATTAATTGTAAAAGAAAAAAATAATGATGAATTGATACATTTTTTAAAAGTGGCAAATTATTTGGAAGAAAAAAACTATTAGGCAGCGCTAATTGTACCGTTTTGTGTCTTTTATTTACACTAAACTAAACCAATAAATGCCTAACATGTTAAATCTGTACTTTTTTGCTTATAAAAGAAGGAACAAATATATGTAATTTCTACATTTAGCAACCAGTTAATCCACATATTTTGTTGGCATTCTGGATAAATGCAACCAAAACAAAGACGAAAGTCTAGCACTAGCGGGAAAAAATGGCTCAATAAGAGAGAAATCCTACAACCGCTAAAATATGACACTTAATCCATTTTTGTAAATAAGCTGCGTTCAATGTCTTCTTCTGAGTTTTTTGTGTCATTTCATTCAGTAGTTCTTGGTCCAGCGCCCCCAACGGGAGGAGAGGAGCAGGTTTTACAAAAAGTTTGGTTCATCTGATGGTGTGAAAGCAGCTGAAAATGTAACAAATGTTGCAATTCTGGTCCCCAATCAATCCCTGAAAAATTCAGACTTTCTACCCATGTTAAAGACAAAAGACATGAACATAAACTGAAAGAAACACTTAGGGGAATTAATCTGTGGCAGCTTTCCAGTAATAATAATTATAATTTAAAATTCTCCACTCCCAAAGGAAAGGTACAAAAAACAACCCAGAAAAACCTAAAACTAAAAAAGAACACTACTATTAAGTAGTTCTGTGACCTCTGACCCTGGCCAGGATGTAGCAAAGTACTTTAGGACTAAAGAGGAAGCTTCTTTAAAACACAGGATGTGGCTAGTGGGGAAATATTGACCTATTCACGTTTTTCTTTCTGTAACGCCATATAGCTACACAACAGATCTGCGGTCAGGCAGCGGAGATCAAACATCTGTTGAGGCTCTGCAGGACACAAGTCGATATATTTGTGGGCAACAGAGGGTTTAGCCATTTGCACCACTCTGCATGACGAACTGGGCTCAATGGAAACACTTGTGACCCAGTGATCGGGTTACACTTTGTTCATAAAATTAGCTCTGGAGTTGAAGTTAATTGAAAGATGACAACAGAAGTGATGTGAAAGAGAAACATACCTTTGAGAGAGAGTGAGAGGCCCTCCTGTTTGGATGATCAGACAGTCCCGCTCTTCATTTTTTAATCCATTTCCACGCTGTCGCTGAAATATTTGTAGAGGAGAAATTAAAATCCCAAAACAACCTGAGGCTGAGTCTGAATAACAGAAATGGTGATTCATGTTGGCTAGTGGGAGCTAACGATGACCGCTCAAAAACAACAACCACATACAAAATAAAATACAATTAATTTAAGTGATGACACTAATAAGTCAGAAACCCCTGTAATTACACTTTCTCGATTCTATAAACACACACTGAACTAATATCCAAATGTTTGCCCATGGAAGCTAAAGGCTAATGCTATGCCTATCCTCCCTTTGTGGGAATTAAAATTCCCCAAATAACAATAAAAACCCACTAAAATATTAAGAGAATTTAAAAACACACATATATCTCAATTATTAATAAAAAACCTACCCGCTGCTCTCTAGTCAAAGCTCAACTGAACAGATATCCTCGGTTTATATGCCTGTTAGCTTCCCAGCTAACAGCCGTTGCGGTTGGTTCCCTGCGGCCGATCCGGGGTTGGTGGCTGCCCGGCGCCGGGGAAGACGCAGCGAGGTGTCGGTCTTTCCCCAATCCCCGAGCCTTTCGCTTCCGCGCCAGCGTTCAGTGAAAACCAAGCCAAGCTCACTCACACCCTCCCGGTGTCACGGAGAGCACAGACTGACCGGCGGCATGTCGACTCGGTCGGTCGGACGGACTCGACCGTTGGAGGATGTGTTATAGAAAGGCAGCTGCTCGACTGGAGAAGTTGTGTTACTGCGACAAAGCTTCTTCCACTTCCACGCTGTCTCCTCCTCCCTTCCTTTAAAATACACACAAACACAGCCAGAGTGAGAGCCAATGACGTGTCGATTCAGTTTTATCTCCAGACTACCGCAATCACTGGAAACAGAGGCGCAAAAACATGGGCATGCGACGCACAGGGGCGCTGCGCTAGAGGGGGCGCCAAAACAAAGGCGTAAAATTAATTTCCAGTCGGCATTATGTGTATTTAATAGTACAACAGCATATTAGGACTGTTGTGGATGAAAAAATAAAAAGAAGGGGCAAATTTCTGCTAAAAAAAAATATATAATTTTTTTAGAAAAGAACAAGGAAATTTTTGTTTGAAAAGTTGAAAATGTGCTCAATAAAAATAAATAAAGTAAAATAAAAAATCAGAAATGTTCAGAAATGTTCAGAAATTTTCTTGAAAAAAATTTCTGAGATTTAAAAGAATGAAACAAATTGCTACAAAATACTCAGACTTTGAGTTTAGCTGCAGAAATTTTCTAGAAAAAAAACGTGGACATTTCTGAGTTGCAAATTTTCGAAAAGTTTTTTATTGAAAGAAATTGATTCTGTTATTTTGTATTGAATTATTTTGGTTTTGGTCTTACACACAATTTTATAATGATTAACTATTTAAGATTTAAATATTAATTGATTGATGTTTTGATCAGATACTCAGTACTTGACTTGCCTTTTTACTTTGAGTAAGTAAAAGAATTACAAAAAATACTTGGTAAAAAGGCAATTTAAGAACAAAGTAACAGATCAAAACATCAATCATGTAATATTTTAAAATTACATAATCAGAAAGGCCAAAATATAAAGTTATGTTGAAATTTTGGTATGTTAAAGACCAAAATTAAAATAATTTATATAACTGCAAAATAACAAAACCAGGAAAAATAAAAAAAATTTCCAAATCCATTTATTTCAATTGAAACTTATGAAACTTTAACAAAAACTGCAGGTGTGTGTCTGTGTCTGGTGAATTATTTGTTAAAACATGTTTGTTTTTCACTCAGTGGGTAGAAAATCCAGAAAATTTACTCAACTAGGAGTAGAAATACTTCATAATAATATTTCTCAAGTAAAAGTAGAAAGTACAGCAAAAGTCATCCTAAAAGTAAATTTTTTCAAAGAAGTTACTCAAGTAAATGTAACTGAGTAAACATAAGTAGTTACTGCCAACTCTGTCTAAATTATGTGATGGTGGTGCATGTTGGCCCAGGGCACCAAACAGACTGGAAACGCCCCTGGCGATAAATTGTCCCAGAAGTTATTGCGATAAATTATAATATTGTTGTTTTCAGACCATTTACAATGCATCCTCAAATATCAATAAACCTTAAATTATCATGAATATTTAACACTGAGACTGGAAGACATTTTAAATATCAAATAAACAAAAGAAACAACAAATTAAATTATTTATGAAGTCTCTGTAAAAAAAACAACAAAAAAACAAAACAAAATGTCCTTCAAAAAAAAGGGCAAGTTGAGACCAAAACTTGAAGACTTATCATCGAGTTTTTGGTAGAAAGAGAAAAATAATTAAACATGCAAATGGAAATTATTGAGCTCGTTTTAATCTATCATGTGATTAATTTATTGATTATTGCGACAGATCTAAACAAATATAAACTGTAAGTATGATGAAGAGATTCACATTCACACTTTTACTCTTTACAGCCCGGACTTCAGCAGTCAGAAGTTATTTTATTGGTTTATTTCATTGCTATTATTAATTTATTATGTTTATCTTAATGCATTGCTATTTGTTTACACGCATATCGGTTTAGTCATAATTCGCCATCTCGGTGGCTGGAGTTGACCACATAGGTGTAGCATATTTATACAATGTGTCATTATTGCCACCCATGCAAAGAAGCAGCAGTGGCATCGGAAATGGGCCGTACCAAGACGGAGAGGGATGCTGGGAGAACCTCCGGGTGATTTAAGCAATCCAAAAGCGCCTTCGCAAATTACACGACATTTTCCGATCATCTGTGGCAACAGCAAAACCAAAACGCGCGCAGTGGATGAGGAGCGGCGTGAATTTGTGCTTTGGGTTGGGGATCTTCTGCGCGCTGTTCCCCTTCCGGTGAAAGCCGGGGTGTGCGCGTCCTGGTCGGGACTGTCATCCTGTCTGACCGCCCGGTTTTTCAGAGAGGAGAAGTTGGCAGAGGGATGTTCCGGCGATGATGGCGCTGCAGCTGAGGAGCGGGGATGCTGCATATTACCAGAGCGCAGAATACTGCAGAAACTACACTTCGCCGCCTGTCGGCTACAGTGACAGCAGCCATTATCTTGCACGATTGCCAGGTAAGTTGAGGCTGACGTGGAAAAACTCTCCTGCGTTATTCTGCAAAAAAAAAAAAAAAAAAGAGAGAGAGAGAAAAGAAAAAACTGGTGAAAGCCGGTGTGAGGTGATTGCAGATCGCTTCGCGGTCCGTGGGTGTAGAAACGGGGGTTGCCCCTGCCGCTGTTATATTTCATGATGTTGCTGCTGGGGTGCACCAGCCTCCATTCTGTTCAGCAAGATGCTGCGGTGCAAAAATCTGTGGATAGCTCTAGGAAACACGTGCACTGGAGAGACTTCACATCTGAAGCCGGAGAGGAGCAGGCAGAGCTTTAGCTCGATCTGAACTGCTGACATGTGACAGCCATAAAGAAAGTCTCCCTGGTGAACCTGCGTAGTCGCCTTCCTGTGAGAAATAAGGCACATAGGGCCAAAATCTGTCATGCTGCAGCGCTGACCATGTTCACAGCGAGAGACTGATCAATCCACTTCATTATTCATGTTAATAAACCTCCAATTATTCATTGGGAACCCATAGATGACCTTTTGGATTTAATTATTAGGTTTTACAGTGTATGTGTTTGCCGCCTTGGTGCATTTCTCTCTCTGTAAAACTGTAAAACACAATTGTTTACCTGCAAAAGCAAGTTTCTTTCCAAAAATCCTTTGGTCATATCTCAAAATTTAGAGACATGACCAAAATTTATCTCAAAATGAACTGAAGGTTCATTGACACATTGAAGCAAGTCCTTGCTTCATCAGATTGATTAGGCATGTTTTCAGTTCATCAGGATTTTCTTGAGTAAAGTTTTGATGACAAATAATGAGAATTGCAGCTAGACAAGAAACTGGACAACATTCACGCTTTTGCTTTTGTTGTAATTTGATGGCAGGTAATGTTATTGTAATTCTGAATGGAAAAGTAGAAATGGGAACATTAGACAGTCTGCAGTTTTTCTCAGTCACTTTGGTGCATTTCTCAACATTTCTCATAGCAATTCAGTAAAAATGGTTTAAAATGCAAAAAGTCAGTTCCTTTCTCAAAATTCTTAGTTCTCAAAATTAAATATTTATCAATGAATAGAATCACAAGTCCTTCTTTCACTGCGTACAGATAAGACAGTCAGATTGATTAATCATGTTTTCAATATAACAGGATTTTATATAAAAGTAAAGTTTTGATGACAAGTAGACCTGTAACTATATTTAGCTGGACGATAAAATGTTCCAGATGTTATTGCGATAAACGATAATATCGTTTTCATCAGACCATTTTCAAGAAATAAAATGGTCATAATACAATGACAACGATCAATAAACTTTAAATTCTAATGAACAATTATCACTGGAACTGGAAGACATTTAATATCCAAAATAAATCAACAAAACAACAAATAAAATAAATTATGAGATGTGCTAGTTGAGACCAAAACAGCAGATTGAAAACTTTTATCATCCAGTTTTTGGTAGAAAGAGAAAAAAAACAATAAATCATACAAATTGGAATTATTGAGCTCGTTTTATTTATCATGATTAATTTATTTATTTTTGTTGAGACAAGTTTCAGATTTATTGTTTTTACTGTAATTTGTTGACATATGATGTCATTGTGATTCAGAAGGAAAAGACTAAAAAAATAGAAATGGGAACATGAGACAGTCTTTGGTGCATTTCTTGAATCTTTTTCAATCTTTTCAAAACAGTGAGTGTATTCCTCAAAACAATTCAAAAAGCAAAACATAAGGAACTACCTGTAATTTATTTTACAAATATTCTGAGAAAACCTTCTGTTTATTCTGCAACTGACAAAATAATGCTCAAGTGTGTTTTTTCTTTTTTAAACTTAGCATTTCATGAAAAGTTAGTCTTTTATGTTATGAAAAAACAGTGAACCCTCTTAATACAAAATAAATCTTTAGACTTTAAGAAAATGTCAGCTTATCATCATCTTTAGATGAACTCATTAATCGATAACTTTCATCTCTACAAGACCTCTTGCTCTGCCAAAATCAATGTTAAATGCAACACAATCACTTAAAGGGCAACGCCTCTCAGTTAATGTTGAGGTTAGTTAAATTCCTGAAAAATTAATCAGAAGTGAAAATCAAATGAAGAGTTTACAGTAACTGACGGTTACAGTGAAATGTCCAGAAGGATTCAGTGCAGAGGGCATGTGCTTCCTATCACTCCATAATTGATGTGACACAACGCGGCACCTACAAAAGAAACTCAAGAGAAAATGAACACTTGGCCTATTTAAAGACTCTCAGAGGAGCGAGTGAAATTAAAAAAAGGCTTGAAGACTCTGTGTTTGCGTTTTGTTTCTGGGCGCTCAACCAGCGAGCTGCAAACTCCTGAGTCAAGCTCAAAGAAATCTGACAAGTGATGGAGCGTCTGAAATAACATCAAGGTTTTTATCTCTGGCAGCTCCTTTGGAGGCTGTGAGAACAAAACAAACCAGCTGAGGAGAAGTGTGATGGGTGGATAATGAAGCATTGGAAATTGGGCTTTATGTAATCCTGATTGTTGACCTGCAGCTGATTGCTGCGGTCAAAATGGTGAGTATTTATATGAACCTGCAGCCAGGAATAGCCATGTTTCTGTGTTTCTGCTTACAAAGTGCAAAGTCAGAAGTGAATAAAATGCTAACCTTGACCTATCTAGCCAACATAAAGTCTACGGGAGCTCAAAGGGGCCAAAATTGTAGTGCAGACAACAGAGGATTTTACTCAAGTAAACAAACAAACTGCAACAGAAACACTTTTTACCATCACGAGTAAAAAAGTGATGGTAAAAACAACAAGATCCAGTTGTTGTGATGAACAACTGGATGTTACTACTACCAGAAACGACAAAGAAGACGAAGACAGGAAATGGTAGGAGAATGACAGCGCAGCATGTTTTTAATGAGTTATCTCATGCACAAACTTATTTGTATTTGATTTTAATGCATTTCTTACTTAGTGGAAACACAGAAATTGTGTTTTGTTTTACATTAGTGGAATATCAACAAAGTTCTGCGCACTTCTGTAATGGAAACACAGTTACGTTCAGCATCAATACATTGGGAAACATAACCTTGCCGATTATTTTTGTCTAGTTTATAGTGCAAATATCTTAGTACACTTGAAATAAGACAAAACTAACTTACTAGTAACTTTTCAGCAAGAGAAAGCAGTTTGTTTTTCCTCAACATTGATTAAAAAGTACTAGTTCCACTGGCAGATTATTTCACTTATTTAAAAAAAATCATTGGAAAATGTCTTGTTATAAGTTGTAGTGACCTAGTCAAAGTCTGGACCCAAATCCAGTCAAGAATTTGTGGTGAGACATAGAAATCGCTGTTAACAGATTCCCAACTGAGCTTAAGCTAGTTTACACAGAGGAATGGAGAGAGATTTTAGTCTATTTAAACTGTAAGAGATCTGGAGTTGTAATTTGGTTAAATGCAAATTCAAACACACTTTTCAGAAACATGGTTTTGCCTGAAAACCAATCATCCACTTCCCGATTTTGCACCACGTTGAGTTAATCTGCCATTTAAAATCTAAATAAAACACATTGGATTATGTGGTTGCAACCTGCTATAATTAGGAGAAGTCGGTATTTCTGCTCATATCTCCTGCAGTTTTCCTTAATGTCATCTCTAAGCAACAAGAGCAGGACTTCCTCTACTGAGGCACATGTTCCCAAAAATACAATTCAAAAGCATCAAAACACAGTAATATTTCTCCCCAGTTCCTCAAATCAGCCGTTAGAATCCAGCTGTTAAGGGAAATAAAAAATGAGGCTGGTAGACTATTGTGCATCAAGAGACTAGATCTATTGATTTCCAGCTCGAGTCAAGAGTACAATAATAGGCTGGGAAGTATCTATTGTCTGTGTTGTTCTCCTATATATGCAGTGTTTTCAGCCAACTAAGGGTTAATTATATTGGAGAAAAGCAAACAAGAACAATGTGGTATAGAAGAAGAAAATCTGCCTGAGGTCTTAGTATTCTTCATTCAAACAGACTCAGGCTGCAGTTCATAATTATGCTACATGATTTTAACAGTAGAGTCTGGGATGTAAGAGGCTTCATGTTACATGTAGAGGAACAGAGACAGTCCAACACAAAGCCTGGATCTTCCTGGTTATGTTGAGACATGCGGAGAATTTCTGTGTGTACGTTTGGGCTCAACTAAAGACGACAGAAACAGTGGGAATAAACCTCGATTTGTTTTTTGAATTCACATTTTGCGTGATTTTGTACTTCTATTTGGGTTTCTACAGCTTCTGAAAACAGCAACACACTAAAAAATAAAACACCCAGTCATTTTTTTGGGCAATTAGTTAATGATCCATTTAAAAAACCTTCAAAATGTAACATAACAAATCAGCAGGCACTACCCGTTTCCTAGCAACCCCAGCGGAACTCCACCTGTCACCTAGCAACCGAAGCAGAGCTCCAGCACATTTGATCAGCTGGTTTTACCCAGGAAGAGACAAGGATTTTGTTGTTGACTTACCATCCAGAAACCGCTTTCTGCACTCTTGTTGGTTGTGCAGGAGGCTCCACTTCTGCTTTTCAAAGATGTACTGTTGCAGCCATTTTCACATTCCAGTTGAAGGCGTGGCCTCAAAATCTTATTATTTAAGAATCCATCTGTCCATTTTCTTGCCCCCAGTGGGGTCAGGAGGGCTGCTGGTGCCCATCTCCAGCAAACATTTCGGGCGAGAGGCAGAGTCACACTGGATAGATCGCCAATCCATCGCAGATTACTTAAGAATAATTTTGCGCAAAAAAAACTTCAAATTAAAAAATGCTTTATTGATTCCAAAGGGAAAATAAATGTAACTCATATTAATTCAGATTCTTTGATTTTACAGCTGTTGGCAGCGGTCTGTACAATGAAAACATGTAATCAACATGTTTTGAATAGGCCATGGACCTACCTTAACCCGATCAAGAAGCTTAATGTGTCGCCTTTAAGCACTTGGGCTTCTTTTCAGAAGCAGCTGAGACCCAAAGGGAAGCTCAGAAATGTGTCAAATGTGAATTTTACACAATAGGTCCCCTTTAACCCTCTTTTTTTTAGTTTACTTTAAAAAAAATCAGTGTTTGAAGATTTAAAAACATTTCTAAATAAGCAGCTCCAAAAAACAAAGGCCAAAAGGGCAGGACTCAAAATATCAATAAAGAATTAAATGGACTGAGTTGGTTCTCCTCGTTGGCCGTGTGACTCCTCCTGATATGACTAATAGTAAGGTCGGCTTGTCTGGCATACCTTTCTCCTGAGGTCAGCAGGACCGGGTGACAGACAGCCGGACGGGGCGGACAGAGGGACGGACAGGCAGCGGCGCTCGGAAACACAAACACCCCAGGCTGTTATTTTGGGTCTGGGTCTCACTGCCAACGGCGTTCAATCGGATTTTCAGATGAAAGCGTTCAGCAAAGTGGGTTTTGACGCAGCTGTTTGCCGAGTACTGACCTGACAACTTAGAGTTATACATACAACCCCCACCTCAAACACACAAACACACACATACACACACACACACACACACACACACACACACGCGCACGCACAGGCAGTGACAAAGCAATCCTGAAAACAGGAGTGAGAATACCCAGCTAAGCCAGAAGATGTGTGTGTGTTTGTGGCCTATAGGATGAAAAAGGGGGGAAAAAAACATGGAGTTAGAGTCGGTACTGTGTGTGTGTGTGTATCTGATGTCCTGTATGCTTGACTGCAGGCGCTGCATGCTCAGCCTGATCTTGCTGAAGCCCACTGAAGTGTGAAGCTCCAAGCTCTGTCCAAGAATGTGTTTCAGTTCACTCTTCATCCGTTCTGCCGCTGGGCTTTAAATCTGCGCCATCGTCAGAATCCACCAAATAGACATTTATCATCATTTTAATCAAATGGAAGTTATTTTTATCTTCAAAAAATGTTTTTGTTAAGTTTAAAAGAGTTTTTGCATTTATGTTCGCAATAACATTGAAGCTTTTAGTTAAAACCAGAATTGCATGTTTGGCTTTTTATGCTGCTTCTTCGTTGCTGAGTAGTCCTTCAGGATTCATTTCACTGTGAATAAAAGCATTCTCTAAAACCTACAGCGGCGAATTAGGGCCACTGAAGACAAAAAACAGGAGGAGTCAATTTCCACCAAAATATCTGAAATTTTCTGGAAAAAAAAACCATTTCTGAGTTTGAAGTCTTAAATTTGCTCATTTCAGAGCATGAAAAAAATGACATTTTGAGATTAGTCACAGAAAGTTTCTAACAACAAACATAAACTTTTCTGAGTTTGAAAAGTCACAAATTAAAAAAAAAACAGAAATTTTAGGAGTCTAGAAATCTTCGACAAAAACTTGTGAAAAATTTCAAAAGCTGAACATTTTTAAAAGTTTGAAAAGTAAAAAAATTGCTTAAAAAATGAAATTCTGAGATTAAGTTCTGAAATTTTCTAGAGAAACTTGGAAATGTTCTGAGTTTCAGAAGTTGAACATTTCCAGCCAGTTCCAGCTGAAGGTTGCTCAGACATTTCACAGTTAACAGAAACGGTCCCAGGCCTGACAGTGAACAAGACTTAAACACCTTCAGGGTCTTCTGGCCTCTGATGTGCTGAAACATTTGCACACAGTGTTACTTATAGACCTTTAACTCTTCACAGACTTCACACATCAACCAGCTGACCTTTGGGTTTTCTCAGGTCCGGACGCCATGTTGAAGCCTCCTCTCAGTCTCTTCAGTCATCCCCAGCAGCCCTTCCATTACATGGACTCTCTGCACCATTTAGGACCTCCACCCATGGCGCCCACCCAGCCCCTCGGCCCACCACCCATTGCTGCTACCCGACCAATCGGACCCCCAACTCTTCCTCCCACTCAGAGTCTGGGGCCTTCTGCCCACACGTTGAGGCCTCCGTCCATTACTCCGCCGCACACCTTAGCCCCGCCTCCAATGCCCCCAACCCGACCAATGGGCCCTCCTCCAATGGCGCACGCTCTAGTTCCTCCACCTGTAGATCCAACACAAGCAATAGCACCTCCAACCATTGACCTCACCCAGCCTTTAGGGCCTCCTCACCTCCCCCCAGCTCAAGCACTGGTCCCTCCACCTGTGGCGCCCGCACCCAGCCGCTTCCCGCTGCCCCCTGGCCCCTTATCCTCGCCCCCCGCTCCAGACCCAGACCCGTCACAGATTACCCCACGGCCCCCAGGACCAGCACCGGTATCCAGCTACCCGTGTGGGCCTCTGCCGGGCCAAGCAGCTCCTGCCAGCGAGCAGCCCCAGGATGAGGGCTGCTTGCTGGGGCTGGAGGAGCAGGACGACCCTCTGGGTCTGGAAGAACTGTGCAAACCACTTTACTGTAAACTCTGCAATGTTACACTCAACTCCGCTCAGCAGGCACAAGCTCACTACCAGGTGAGTGCAAACACACCCCCAATTTAAAGCTGCAGTTTGCAACTTTTACCGTTACGTTTTGTAAAAGTGACTTGATGTTGTGGCCGGGCCTGTCACCATAACCAGTTTTAACGGGACGATAAATTGTCCCTTTAGTCATTGCGATAAACAATACAAAAAACAATAATATTGTTGTTTTCAGAGTATTTTCAATAATGGTAATGGCATAATAATCTGAAAGATCAATAAACGTTAAATTCTATTGAACAACGTCTTATACTGTCATGACATATTAATAATTTAAATAAATATGTACATATGTAGCCAACATAAACATTCAGCAGCCATTTTACTTTGTACTTTATGTCAACACCTGAATTGGGTAGTAACTAGTTACGTTTACTTGTAACCGGCCACAAAAAATACTAACTTCTGCATCTTTTCACCAGGGAAAGAACCACAGCAAAAAGTTGAGAAATTTCTATGCTGGCAGCCAGCAGCCGCCTGCCATCAGGATACCAGAAGCCCTGGAGGGCGCCGGTCCGAATGCCGGCTCAGGAGCCGCTGATGCTGATGGAGGCAGACAGGTTAGACCAAGCTACATCATTTCTGCACCAACTTACCTGTTTAATCTGCGGAGGTGGGTGTACTGCTGACTGTTTTCCTCTGAGGAGGTGGGAGGGAGGCAGCTGCAGTTGGTTCATGGTGACCTACTATGCCTCCTTGAACAGGTTTTCATAAAAATTTTTTGCACAAAATCCTTCTCAGTTAATGAGATTTTGAGCTCCTTTCAGAATGAGCTGTTCTAGGGCGTCACGTCACTTTAAATGCAAATAAGCTGCTGCTGGCCACGCCCCCCCAGCTCAACGTTTATATTTGCATGTGGAAGGTGGTTTGGGTTGCTAGGTGACGGGCGGAGCTCCGGTGGGGTTGCTAGGTGACGGGCGGAGCTCCACTGGGGTTGCTAGGTGACGAGCGGAGCTCCGGTGAGGTTGCTAGGTGACGGGTGGAGCTCCAGTGAGGTTGCTAGGTGACGGGTGGAGCTCCGGTGGGGTTGCTAAGTAACTGGCAGTGCCTGCTGATTTGTGATGTTATATTCTGAAGGCTCATTTTCCAGACCCCAAGAAAACGACTGGGTGGTTCCTTTTAACGCGAGAGTTGTTTTTAGAACCAGCAGAGACCTAAACAGAAGTACAAAATCATGCAAAATGTGAATTTTTGCATAATACGTCTCCTTTAATTGTGGATGCACATTCTTCTCTCAGCATTGAACAGTTTACATTTTCATCATCAGGCCTGATTTTTATATTAAAAACTCTTATTTAAACCATTTGTTTACATCAGACATCTGTTTCCTTATCTCTAAATGGTGGTTGGTGTGTATTTTGCAGTAAAAGAAAACAGAGAATGACTCAGAGATCTGTTTTTCTGCCTCTCTGTGGTTCTGAACGTTTCTTTGTCGTCTTTGCTTCGTGTTTGCTCCCTCACTCCTCTCACCACAAACAGTAAAATGCTTTGTCTGGTGTTTGCAGGCGCTGTATAAAGGGGCGCCCCGGGTCATCCTGGCCACTGAGAACGACTATTGTAAGCTGTGTGACGCCTCCTTCAGCTCGCTGGCGGTTGCGCAGGCCCACTACCAGGGCAAAAACCACGCCAAGAAGCTTCGCCTGGCGGAGGCCCAGCAGAACTCCAGCAACATGTGGGTCTGGGTTCAGAAACGTTTTCTGTGTCAGAAACTGTTTGTCTGAAAGGGATTTTTGTCTTCACAGGGAAGGCAGCAATGAGGGAGCGCCGAGAAAAAATCGGAAAGATGGCAACGAGTACCGGCTGGTGAAAAACCGCCGCAGCCCACAGCTGCCCGCCGCCATGCCAGGTGAAAAGTCAGGAAAAAACTAAAACTAGTTTTACCTCTGAATGAAGGTATTTCAGATCAAAGCTTGTTTGGTCAAGGCAAAAGTTTCAGCTTTGAGTCTGAAACCAACCTTGGGTTGCTAGGCGACGGGTGGAACTCCACTGGGGTTGCTAGGTAACGGGCTGAGCTTCGCTGCAGTTACGAGGTGAGGGGCAGTTTCTGTTGATTTGCTACGTTTCATTCAAAAGGTTTTAGAAGCAACTCATTTTCCACAGACCAAACAACATTAACCTACTGCTGTTAATCAGCTGGGTGGTTTTTTTAAGAGCCTGGGATGTTTTCAGAAGCAGTAGAGACCCAAATAGAAGGATAAAAACGTGCAAAAAGTGAATTTTTCACAATAGATTCCCTTTAAAAAGCAGACAACGTGTCTGTGGAACCTTTCAACACATTTCGTCATAAATAAATAAAATTTATGCTCCGGAGCAACATTTAGTCCAGAACATACGATATTTAGTCCTGTCATGATAAGACATTTTGCTGGATGATAAATTCTCCTCAAAATTATTGCCATAAATGTTAATATTGTTGTTTCAAATAATATCACAAACACTTTTATTTCTGAAGAATATTTAGGAAAACATTTTAAAAATCCAAAATAAAAACCAAAGCAGCAATAATTAAAGTGGAATATCTGTAACCAAAATTACATTTCAGAAAATATTAATGATCCAGCAGAGACAAGGAGAACAGGCAAAAGTGGCAGGTAGTGCAAACTAACTACTTCATACAGGGTTTTTCAACAAGTTTCACTGAGAGTATCTCTTTAATAGCTGCTGCTCTAGTGGAAATGACTGAGTTCATTTTAATTTATCATATAATTAATTGATTTATTGCAGATTGTGACAGACCTAACGGTAAGCGCAGGCTCCCTTCTGGACTTTAACAGCTTAGATGCCGTTTTCCCTGCCATTAATGTGGATGCATACATAATATATAACATCTTCTCTTCAGCTTTCCCAGCTGGCTTGGCGCTTGCAAATGTCCTTGATGCATGGAGAGAGAGAGAGAGAGAGAGAG
>NW_006800358.1:377184-396556 GCF_000485575.1 Poecilia formosa
CTACAACTTCTTTCAATTTAATACCACAGTGTTGTGACACTGTTCAAATGTATTTTTGAAGTGGACATGTTACGTGCAATTTGAAATAAGAAATGCAAAATGTGATAAAAATACATTTTTGTGTTTATTTGATTCCTTTTCAAGACACTTAGATAAGAATGACTATATATGTAACATAGGCGGCTGCAGAGTATCTTTGTTTATATTTTTGGTTGGTGGTGTGCCTTGAGATTTTTTCAATTAAAATACTGTTCCTTGGCTCAAAAAAGGTTGAAAAACACTGAGCTAACCTATAGAGTAACAGCTTGGTGAGAAAAACCTGCACAGTGTCTGTTTTCACCTTTTTGAGCTTGTGTGTGTGTGTGTGTGTGTGTGTGTGTGTGTGTGTGTGTGTGTGTGTGTGTAAGCAGATACAGCATGAGAACGTCAGACCTTGTGCTGACGTAAACATGCCCTTCTTGCTGTGTCTGATTCCGGATCTGCTTTTTTACAAACTCATTAGCAAATCGGTGAAGAGTTAAAGAGAATAAGAGTAAAAACAATCTGTTTATTCTCTTTCCACAACTATCTGCTCATGTCAGCAGATTTTATGATGGGAATATCCTAAAACAGCTGACCTTGTGCAGTTTGGTTGCTTTGTTGCTGTCATTTTTGTCTTTTTTTGACACTTTTCTGCATTTTCTACTCAAACATTAAACAACATTGTCCTGAGTTGTTTCTCACTGAAGACGGTTATTTTATCAGGATAACTGAATCATTCTGTCTTTTTTTTATCCTATTATTAAACTTGTTTCTGTTTGCACTGAACTTTAAGAAAAGCAGAATTAGTCGAGTTTAGAGGTTGTATTCACCCAGAATGCTCTGCTCTGAAATCCACTTCCTGCTTTTGGAGCGGTTTCTGGCCTGCTTGGTGTTCACATGAGCATTGGAACAGCACCAGAGTTCACTTCAACCGAATCAAGAGCCAGGTTTGCAGGTGGACCAGAGTTTGCTTATTCTTAGTTTGACTGGACTATTTCTTTTCAGAATGAGCTGTTGATGGGTGTCTTGTCACTTTAAATACAAATAATCTGCTGCATTACTCTTGCATGTGAAAATGGCTGCAAACAGATGCACAATTATAAAATGCTTCTGAAAAGCAGAAGTAGAGCCTCCTGCGCAACCAACAAGAAACAATGAAACAATGGTTTCTGGACGGTAAGTCTAAAGAATATTTAACACTGGAACAGGAAAACATTTTAAAAATTAAAAACAAAACAATAATTAAAGTGTATTATGGAGTCTCTGTAACCAAAATTGCAATTAAAAAAATTAATAATTCAGCTTAGACCATTATAACTGTTATAACAGTGCAACAGTTATGTAATATAACTGTTATAACATGTAATATTATAATGTTATAACAGGGAATAATTATAGTGTAAAGCTGACCAAACGTTCTGGAATTCTTCTTGGGTTGCTAGGTGACGTGCTGGAGTTCTGCTGGGGTTGCTAGGTAACGGTTTGTGCTTCGATTTGTGACGTTACATTCCAGAGGTTTTGGAAACGGCTCATTTTCCAAACACCAAAAAACAATACATTATTGCCAAAAAAATGGCTGGGTGTATTTTTAAGCATTAGAAAACCAAATGAAAGTACAAAATCATGCAAAATGTGAAATTAACGCTGCCCGTTTGTCGTTCCGCCCCGTCCAGGGCCGTATTACAACCCGAGGCCGAGGCAGCGCATCCCCAGGGACCTGGCCATGTGCGTTACTCCCAGCGGGCAGTTCTACTGCTCCATGTGCAACTGCGGCGCCGAGCAGGAGACGGATTTCCGGCAGCATCTGGAGAGCAAGCAGCACAAAGCCAAAGTGTCGGAGCTGAGATACCGCCATGAGATGGAGAACCTCGGCTACAGCTAAGAGGGCCGTGGAAAGAGCCGACCCGAACAGATCCCAACATCCAAAATGGAGGCCAGATCTCACCGCAGATCATCTAAGATTTAATTTAAACGTCAAATCTAGTCAGGAGCATTTTAAAAAGTATTACAGCAGCTCAAACAGTAGATCAAGTAGTAAATAGTTACATCTGTCTTTTCCTCATTTAAGATGTTTTGGATTCTTACTCTGCAAAAACACAAAATATACCCAGTCATTTTGTCCAGTTTCTAGTGTAAATATCTTAGTATCCTGAAATAAGAGAAGATTAACTTACAAGTAGCTTTTCAGCAAGATATGCGAGTTTGTTTTATATTAATAATTCCTTAATTTTGATGAAAAAGTTCTAGTTCCACTGGAAAATAAATTCACTTATAAAAAGAAATTTTTCCCATAAGAGAAATAATCTGCCAGTTAAACTAGTAATTTTTCCATCAACATTAAGAAAATTATTTACATAAAACAAGCTCCTATTTCTTGCTGAAAAGTTACTTGTAAGTTAGTTTTGTCTTATTTTAATTGTACTAAGATATTTACACTAGAAACCAGACTTGGTAAAATTTAGTTTTTTGTCAGTGCCTATATATTATTTTTGTTTTAAATTGGTGATTAGTGCTTATCCAGAGTAAAACATACTAAGAAAAATAGATTTTTTTTGCCAAACAGTTTGGAGAAAATGAAAAAAAACAACAACAATTTAGTCAACATATGGATAGGAAACAAATGACTCCCTTTTTTTGTACTTTTCCTGACCTGCTTTCCTTCTCAGCGTTGAGCAGGATTCATTCAGACTCAGGTTACTAGAGAGAATGCAAATGAAATGCAAATAAAAACTGGGCTTGTTCAGAAGACTAATCACAAACCAGAAGTCTGCAGGAACATTTAGTAACGAGACACGGAGCTAAAAGCATCCGAGGGGAATGAAAACGTGGTAAAAACTAAACAGAAGTCAATCAGGACCGAAGTCAGCAGGAGGCGAAGTAAAAACGGCTCTCCAGGTATTTTTTATTGGCTCTGCAGAGCCACAAGTTCAGCATCTCTACAGCCTGACAGACGAGTTAAACCCAAAGCACGACTTGCTGATTTCACCTTTCAGAACCAACAAAAGCACAATTAACTTTGCAGGAGTGTTAAATGAAACTGGGGGCTTTGGTTGACCTCTGACCTCTGTCGTTTGGAGGGAACCGGGCCAAAGCTCTGGCAATACAATAGAAACCAACCTGTACTGTGGTAGAGCTTTTCTATAAGTCACAATAAACCATCCAGATGTTATGTAAATACAGAAACATTAAAGGTGTAAATATAGAATAAAATATGAATCTTATTGATTCTTTAGTTCTTCTCAGCATCTTAAGCTACAATTAATTCCTTTAATCATCCCTGTTCACACTGACTCACTACATCAGACTGTATGTTTATTCATGTTTAGTTTCTTTGGAAACTTTGGTTCCTTCAGTGTTTAACTAAAAGCTGCTAATAGTCTCAGTTTGACTGCAGAAATACGATGGAGAGGTGGGGACAAGCTAATAAAATAAAACTACAAGAATAAAGTAATAAAATTATGAGAATAAATGTGACGATAAAGTCACAGTATTACATGAACAAAGCCATGTTATTCCAACTTCATTCTTGCATTATTATGTGTTTATATCACAAATTTATTTTCATAATATTGACTTTATTCTCATGTTATTTCAACTTTATCCTTGTATAACTTTATTCTAATAATATTGCAACTTTATTCTTGTAATATTACATTATTTTATAATATTACGCCTTTATTCTAATTACTTCAACTTTATTCTTCTAAAATGTACTTTATTCTAATAATATTACAACTTTATACTGGCGTTATTTCGACTTTAGTAATTTTATGCTTTATTTTCTTACTATGGCCCCAGAACTCCGTCAAGCAGCTGCGTTGTGGAGGGAAACGGCAACATTTCCTCACAGTGGAAACCGTTTAACGCCAAACTTTGAATTAGTTTGTAAATTGCAGAGCTGCTGCAGGTTGTTTTGGTTTATTCAAGCAGAAAAAATCGCCGGTTTTATTGCAGCTTAAAGTGGCAGTGAGCGGAAATGCAGCCTGTTGTGTTTTCCTTCACTCCCATGACCCACTTCCTGTCCAGTTTCTGGTTTTCCCCAGAAAGCTCCGTCCTGTAACTGGACATAAATGTGATTTTCCTGTTTCTGTTTATCTAATTTAATGTTCTAGTTCAGCTGAGCTGAAGAAACACATTCATCAGGCATTTTGAGTTCACAGACTGAAAACAGGGACTGTACCTTTAAATGTGGCTAATATGAATATAAACAATGAAAAATATTTATTTGATGCAAAAGGTTAAACCCTTACTCATGGCGTGACCTAATGAAAAGGATTTCATTAGCCAAAAACATCTGTCAAAGTAAAAGATGATTTTCGAAAAAAAATCATTTTTTTCTGCATACCAATTGACAAAAAAGTAAAAATAACAGGATTATTAGTTTGAAAACACAAAAATAAATTTGCTTTTCATCTAAATAATCTGTAAGATTAAGAAAGCCACAATATTACAAGAATAAAGTCAAAATAATATAAGATTAAGTTTAAATAATATGAAAATAAATTCATATTACAAGAACAAAGTCGTATTAGAATAAAGTTGTAGAAATACGAGAAAAGTTATAAAATTATGAGAATAAACATTATATTCCTGTAATTTTTGTTAATGTTATTTTTGTGATAGCCATAACATTCAAATTTTAATTTTTTAAAAGGAAATTTAAAAATTATTAATCTTTACCTTAGAGTTGATCCCTAAAATAATTTCCTACTAAAACATTTCAGTTTGTGGCTGCAGTTTAACCAAACTGCCAAAAGCACAAAGGGAGTGAATCACTTTTGCAAACCTCTGCATTTTAATTACCAACACACACCTGCCCACAATCACACACTGATAATAAAAAACAGCCATGTGAGTGTTTACATTGATTATTAAAATGCAAAAAAATCTGATCAGAAAGGAGCAATGAGGATCTGATGCGAGTAACCAGATTTGGGAGACACGGCTTGTCAGGAATGGCTTTCCTTTTTTTTAAACCTTACCAGTACTCCTCCTTTTCCTAAAAATAAAATGTGTTTATTTTTAGGAAAAAAATAAACACATTTTATTTTTATCTGCTGAGATAAGATGATCTTAGCAGATCATCTTATCTGCTAAGATAAGATGATTTATTGCGTTGACAGAAACCAGAATGGAAAATGAGATTCTCTCTCAGGGAAGCAGAAAATGCAGGATGACCAGAAACAACAAAACAATATTTAACTCACTTTGATTTTTTTTTTATTTACTTTGAAACCAATTTTACTTTTTAGTGCAGTTTAACCAAAGATTGAAGTTTCTTTGTCAGATTTATCTGAGCAAAGTTGGACCTTAAAAACAAACTGCATTAATTATTTAAGATTTGCTTTAGTTGGATATAAAAGATACTATATTATTCATTTTTATGCTTTATATGAGCATTTAGAAAGAAAATTGTCTGTTTTGTGATGTTAGAAGTCCTAAAAAAATGAAAGAGTAAATAATACGCTTGTTTATGAGAAGATATGGAAATTTGTAACTACATCCTAAATACATCATGCGGTAAATCTGCCAGTTGTTCTGCCTCCCTGTTTACATTTAGATTTATTTTAACTTAAAGATCACCTACTATGCTCCTTGAACAAATTATATGTTTATGGACTAAACAAAACATCCTTATTGCATTTTTTTACACAAAATCATTCTTAGAATATAAGATTTCAGTCTGGTTCGTTCTGAATATTTTGAGTTCCTTCTAGAATGAGCTCTGCCTGGGGTTGCTAGGCAACGGCAGAGCTCTCCTGGGGTTGCTAGGTAACAGCAGAGCTCTGCCTGGGTTGCTAGGTAACAGCAGACCTCTGCCTCTGGTTGCTGTAACCGCAGAGTTCTGCCTGGGTTGCAAGACAACAGCAGAGTTCTGCCTAGGGTTGCTAGGTAACGGCA
Source organism: Poecilia formosa (assembly GCF_000485575.1). NCBI lineage: Eukaryota > Metazoa > Chordata > Actinopteri > Cyprinodontiformes > Poeciliidae > Poecilia > Poecilia formosa. The sequence goes on from NW_006800358.1 coordinate 383,107, forward strand.
GAGCTCTCCTGGGGTTGCTAGGTAATGGCAGAGCTCTCCTGTGGTTGCTAGGTAATGGCAGAGTTCTAGTCGAATGTGACTCAACCTTCAGAAGGTTTTTGAGACGGCTCATTTTCCAAACACTGCAACACATTAAATTATTGCCAAAAACAGCTGTTTTTTTTTTAAAAAAGTGCGTTAGCTGTTTTTAGAAAGAATAGAAACATAAATGGGTGAACAAAAATGTGAAAAATGTGAATTTTGCATAATAGGTCCCCATGGAAAGTTTTCCATTGTTCTCATTGTCAGATTAACACATAAAGTCTAATGTGAAAATAAAACATTTCCAGTTTTATTTAAAAACATCTTTTTTTAAGGCTATTTGCTGAAAACCAAATTTCTCCAGATTCGATTGCGTCGCTAAAAATTTTCATGTCAACAGTCAATTATACGTTGGAAGGTCAACAGATGACTGCAATTATTCCTTAATATTTAATCACTAATTAATAACCAAAACAACATCATATCCAACATTTCATTTAGCCAAAATCTTTTGTCTTCACTTAAAACAGAAAAATCTAAACTAAATTATTTTTAAACTATTAATTTATTATTAGTTTATCCCATTCATTAAATCTCTAAACTTTCATTGCCTCATTGAGACTGAAACTATTTGTAAGTAATGGACTTAAACTACGGAGCTACTTTAAAGTGTGACTAAAATACAATTTGTGTACTTGTATTTAAGAATTTGTTGTTGTTTTTGTGAAAGACAACAAAAATCTACAATTACAAAATTCCTGTAAGATTTTAATCTCTGACTTCAACTTCACAGCTACAAAGCACAGATACTTTTGTACCAAATATACTTCCATATAAAAACGGCCACATCAGTGAATGCTGCTTTGTAGCGCTGAAGAGTGCGTCTGGCCTCAACAATGGGCTGCACAAATATTTTAGAAAGCCTGATGTACCTTTTTTTCTTGCCTTCTTATTATTCCTAGATAGATCATAGAATGGGTAATCACAATATGAATTTATGAAGTTGTTTCACTGTTATTGAGATGCTGACATGTTTCAAAAATAATGAGTTTAGTGTTAAACTTCAACGTTTTGTTGTACATGACAGAAATGCCTGTTTTATTTTTTTTGTGCATGAAGTTGCAGCTATCGACTGCTTAAGGGTTTGGGAGACATTTGTATTTATTTGGAGATATTTATGGATAAAGAGGAAAGTTAGCAAAACAATTTTTACACTGGATGTTAAAAAAAAAGGCATTGGTGTTTATATGGAAAGACATTTGACCATTTATTGTTACTTTCAAGTGAAGACTATTTTTGTCGATATATACCTCTTAGCGATTCTAAATGTAATGTTTACGATGGTGAGTGGTTTTGTGCGTTTGTCCGTGCGCTGGGACTTTGGACTAAACCAGGCATGGCAGGCGGCCAAAAAGGGGAAGTTTAGCTAAAAAAAGAAACATAAACTGTGAAACATTTAAAATGTTAAAACTGTTTGCCATATTGGAAGGGAACCTGAATCTATTTTTGTCTTCTGTTTGGCAGAATCTACACATGAAAGTTAGTTATTTTCAACTTGTCTTAGTTTAAAATTTGCAGATGAAATGTTTTCCACTCTGCTTGTCATGAGGCACTTTAGTGTTTGATCATCTAAACTTCAAATGAAGAATAATAACATTAATTTTTTTAAAGTTTAAGCTCTTTAAAAAAACATTGTCTTGTTTATCAGGACAATAAGCATCAACTTAACCGCCTAGTTAGAGTTTTCTAAAGTGGGGTTATGTTGAGCATCATCAACAGTCAGTATCTTACCAGAAGAAGAATCAAAAATCAGAATGAAAAATGTTATTTTATTCACCACTGTAGCTTAAAATTAAAATCTATAAGCACCTTAAGTATTTATTGACACCCCAAAGTTTTATATATATATATATATATATATATATATATATATATATATATATATATATATATACTTTAAACAAACCCATATTATTTGTATTCATTATCTGTACATTATTTGTACTAAGTATTTATTAACCCATGTCATAATTTAGATATTAATTTAAGATACAAAGTTGAGTTTGACTTAAAAGCTCAATTATGAGTTTTGATTTAAAATGATAAATCATTTCAAAGTAATACAGGAGTAACAGAGTTATAATTACAAAATTTTAAACTATTTGATTTTTTTGTCATAAGATACAAAATAATAGTTATACAAAATATGGTGATAACTTTTAGATTCTACTTCAATAATTCTGACTTTCAAAACTGGATTTTGAAAAAAAAAAATAATAGAATTTTGAAGTAATCATTTTGACTTCCAATGGCATAACTATGACTTTTAAAAACATTATTATGAGAAATAAGCAAACATTATGTGATATAAAATCAGAATTATGAGATCTAACTTTCAAAATTTCAAAAACATAATTTAGAATTTCGAAGGAACTTTTTAAAAAAATATAAAACTCTTTAATGGAATTAAAAGTAAGTAAATGACATCACTAAGAGAAATAAATAAAAATGATGTAAAATAAAATCAGAATTATGAGATCTGACTTGCAAAACTGAATTTCAAAGACAATTTTTTTATATATAAAACTAAGTCATTAGAATAATTTGAAGTCAGTAATTTGACTTTCAAAGTCATAATTATTAATTTCAAATGCATCGTGAGAAATGAGCAAGAATTATTTGCAGTGAAAGCAGAAATATGAGATTTGAAGTCAGAATTACGAGTTTCTAATTCCTAATTGTGAGATTCAGTACATTTTGTGAAAAGGGATGGTAGTAATTTTCCAAACATATCCCTCCTGTCTCACATGGAAACCCGTATATTCTGGTTTACGGACACACTTCAGGATCCTCCACCTGGGGTTCCTGCCCAGGGCCGTGAATCTGTCGGCATCGCCCCTGTAGGGACGCGGATGATCCTGTGATCTTTGTGGAAAAACCTCAGCACACGTTTAGTGCCTCTGAACCGCATTAAAACTCCATCCTACTGTCTGAGTGAAGGCCTGGACGGCAGGCGCTGTCGTTTCTGTGTATGCTTGTGTTTCATGACAGATGAATAAACATGCAGGCGATAAAAGCTGAGCTGCGGTTTTCATCACTAAAGTCTCATCTGGTCTCCGCTGCAGCTCAGCTCGCAGCGCTGCAGGGGAAACATGCAGCCATCAGCCTGAAAGGAGCAAATGTTCTCCATAATCTACTTTAAATAGTTATTTGTTATATTACTCTGAATAAAAATAAACCTGTGCCTCTGCTGAGTTGTTTGTGTGTCATCAAGTTGGTGTTAATGTAACCTGCTGACCTCATCTTAGATATTTACAGAGCAGAATGATTGAGTGTTTTGTTTTGTTTGTTCTGTTGATGGTTCTAATTCCATCATGAGTTAAAAATTATTAAACCTGCAGTAAACGTGAGTTTTTCTGCAGGTGTATTAGGGCCTCTGCAGACAAAAACAAAAAAGAAGAATAAACTTCCACCAGAAAACTCATATTTTGAGATTAATCTCAAATTTTCTAGAAAAAAAATATTAAAATTTCTAGTTTCAAAAGTCAAAAAATTCCAAAATCGAAAATTTTCAACTTTTAGAAATTTCTGTCTACAATGGCCTTATTGTAGATAGTTTTTTTTTGCATTATTTGCAATGAAGGCTGAAATGATTAATCAAATTAATCATGATTAAGCAATTATTGAAATAATCATCAGCTAATTTAGTAATCGATTAATTGGAGTATAAAGAGTCTAAAATATGGCCATTTGCTGAAAAAACAACACATTAATTTATCCAAAAAAGTAAACATTTTCTACCCAGAACTCCTCAGGTGGCGGTTTTAGCTTCAGTTTTAGGTCCTCTTCTATCCAATTATTACATTTTTATTGTAGTTAAACTGAATCATTCCTGGAACAATGAGTGAAACCTGACATTTTCTGTCTTGGAAAAAAAAACCCTGCAGCATGGGGGACATGCTTGCATCATGTTTTTACAACAAAGGAAGGGAGGAGGACATTTCAAAAACAGGAAGTCTGTATGAAGGTGTCAAACGCCCAGAAGCTGCAGCAGCAGCAGCAGCAGCAGCAGCAGCTGTACCTGGGAGCTTTTGAAAGCAAATAAAATGTTGGCTGGTGGATTTATTTTAGACATTTTACTGTCTTTTTTAAATGCAACATAAAAAGTTGAACAATTTTAACTTAATTATGTCAGAGCTGGCATACTGTTGCACTACAAATTATTTAGTTTTTTTTTAATGCTTTGCATAAAATAAACATCAGTTTGTACATTTGTTGTTCTGCTTGCAAAAAAGAAAAGCAGCATTTCCAAGGCTCATTTAGCTGTTCTTCTTCAGCGCCATCTAGTGTTTGTGACAGAAAGCAAACTGCTGCAGTGTTGCATTTTTATTAGATGAGTTTTAAAGTTTTTGAATGTTTCTGTGGGCCTGACCTCACAGATAAATAATGAAACCGTTACTGGACAGAGTTTTAGCAGTTTGTGTTCCCAGTGTTGACAGAAAGGTTTTAATAAATCTGGTTTTACTGCTGAAATTATAAATAAGCTTTTCCTTCTCTCCCTTGATTCTTCCCTAACAGGTTAGCAAAGCTCATTCCTCAGAAAACTATCAAATTGTTGTAACGTTGCAAAATCTTGTAGTTTGAAACAACAAGCATTTTGTCACAAAAATTTTAAGTGAAAATAAGATTTACTAAAACCTAAAAATACCAATACTAGAGTTGATTCCTTTCATAAGGAAACTGATGCTGCTCCAGTTCGTTTCAGTCTGGACTTGGAGCTAATGGCTGAAGAGACGGAGAAGCTACTGGCTCTGCTAATGGCTTCAGATAATGGACCTGAACCTTTGGACTTCCATGTCCTAACAGTCATAAAATCCTGGGAGAGGCTGCAGGACTGAAGTTAATTACATTACAGCTGCAATTCATGCTGTGTACTCCAGTTTAACTATAACAGAAACAGCATGAGGTTCTTTATCCATGTCAGAATTATTTTTCTTCCTAGTCTGAGGTCCAACAGAGTCAGAGACACAAATAAGAAATATTTAGACTATATGTGCGACATTTTTGGTAATTAAGGTTAAATTGTGTAATTCTGCTTTATTTTCACAAGTTTACTTCCTGTGAGCCTTATTGTGTTATGTGCATTAATAACATTTTAGGACTATTTGTAATTAAGAATCATAAAAGAAAAATACTTGAGTTACTTTGGCAGAAATAAAAATCCTCTTCTGCACCATTAAATATAAAAATAACAAATTTTTATTAGTTGTCTTTATTTTCAGATTAAATTATTATTTTTAAGTAAATAAAATAACAATAGCTGTTGACGTGTGACTTATAAGCAAGCAAAGTCGTAAAAATTTAACAGTTCTCACCAAATGACTCGTTCACGGCAAAGAGCTGTTCAAAAGAATCAAATCTGTAGTGAATGACACATCAGTCAGGAATGGCTTCCTCTGATCATTTCAACAGAGCTGGGCAGTAACATTTACCCGAGTAACCTTTTTTTTTGTTGTTGTTTTAAATAGTTTTAGGAGTGTTTTTACTACTAGCCAATTAAAAGTAATTTTATTATTAAGTATTTTCACTATTACTTGAGTAAAATTTCTGGATTTTCTACCCACTGAATGAAAAACAAATATGTTTTAATCAAAGATTCACCAGACACAGACCTGCAGTTTTTGTTAAAATTTAAAAAAAAAAATTTTATTGAAAGAAAGTGATTTGGACATTTTTTCTTTTGCCTGATTTTGTTATTTCTTGTTACTTATGAATTATTGTCTTTTTCGAAATTTAAAATACCTAAATTTCCATATGATTAAATCATTTTTAAATATGAAATGATGGTAATTTGATCAGTTACCCAGTACTTTTTTACCAAATACCTTTTTATTTTACTTGACTAATTTCTTGGACAGCTACTTTTTATGTTTACTTGAGTAAAAATATGTCGAAGTAGAACTACTCTTGCTTTAGTACAGTATCTGAGTTCTCTGCCCACCTCTGCAGTATTCCTGCCGTTGATTTCTTTCCACCGGTATCTTCAGTTTTTCTTTTGAGTGACCCGGTTTGATCCATTATTTCTGTCCTTTGCTAAGCTAGCTGTAGCGTCGCATTTCGAGCTGACGTCACAGTAAACAAACGGTCGTTTACATGCAGTACCTGGGCGGCCACTAGGGGGCGGCCGCGGTCCAAAGTTTGAGAAAGACTTCTCTAAAGAAAAAGTCAAGTCTACGGCGTCACTGCCACGTAAACTTCCCTTTACATTGAATGCAAAACATGTGGTTACATCCGAAATATTTCTGCAACACAAACAAAAAACAACATAATGTGAAGAACAGAACCAGATTGCCTGAAACAATGAGAATCTAAAGCTGTTAAAAACAAAACGTACCTGTATTGGGGAGAAACAGTGAGGGCAGGGTTTGGTGTTGGCGCTTATCCATTTGTCACTAATATGCTTTTCGAAGGTATAAACAAACAATTTACGGCCATATTTGTTTTCTAGGAGGCGACGCCTTCTCTTGCCGCTTTTAGCATATTCCTCTATAAGTGCCTGGATCCCATCTGGAAAAATTTAAAATAAACAAAATTAAAATAAAATATATCTTGAAACACAACTTGGACATTCAGTCTTGTCTTTAAATGGTAACGATTTATATCATATGACTGAATTTCATTTCATTTTCATTAATTTATTTCAGAGTGGTGTTTGAACTTTTTGAAACATGGGCCAGAATCCCAAAGTTGAAAGTATTTAGCAATCTGTCATATTTTTTTCCAAACTTAAATCCAAAATAATTTTATTGTGATTTTTTTAAAAAAAAAATCAGAATTAAACATGCAATAGTTTTTGTCTTAATAAAAGGACCAACATTTTGGATATTTGTTTTCAGTTTATTTGGTCTAGAAAAACATTTAGATTATTTCCAGTAATAAAAACCCTGTTATTAACCAAATTCAATAAAATAATTGATATGTAGTTTGTTTTTTTAGTAAAGAGTCAGATATTTATAGCCCTACTTACTATGAAATTCGACTTAAAATAACACACAGCTATAACAGACAGTGCATACAGACTTTTTCTGTATAAATTTGTCATGCATTGTTCCAAGTGCCATTAATGGCCCACAGGCCACAGTTTGGACACCCCTGGTTTAAGGTAAATGGTTTCCTCAAATCGTTTAAGTTCAACCAAATCATCAGGTTTTCCAGATGCACAGAGTTTTTTGTTTTTTTTTTTCACAGGAAGAATTTATATTTCCATGTACCTCCTGTCTTTGGTAAAGCAATCAGCAGATCTTCACTCTTCGCTGTAGATAAGTCAGGTTCTTCATGGCACTTGCTTCTTCCATGGTACGTGTTTTTGCAGTCTACACAGAAAGCAAAGCTGCAGACAGAGCACATCGCTGCAGGGCTGGACTTCTCCAGAAGCACAGCAGAACCGCAAGTCGGCCGAGGACAATACATGATGTCTAAAAATGAAAAATAAAAAATGAGAAATGAGCATCTGTAGTTTTCCTTTGACACTGAAATGTATCTGAATTTTTATCTCTGATAGAGCCAATTAAAAGTGACCTCTAATGCTTCTTGAACAGGATAGGATAGCTTATACAAAACATGTTCATTAAATTTTTTGCACAATAACTCAACATTTATACTTGCATGTAAAAACAGATGTAAACAGATGCACCATTACACAACCGTACATCTTTGAAAAGCAGAAGTGAAACCTCCTTCACAACCAACAACAATGCAGCTAGAGGTTACTGGATTTTAAGTCAATGGGAAACTCTTGTTTTCCAACAGCCATTGTACAGCGTATACAGCAGTAAAACCAGCTGACCAAATGTGCTGGAGCTCAGCTTGGGTTGCTAGGTAACGGGTGGAACTCTGCTATGGTTGCTAGGTAACGGGGGTGGAACGTGTGCCTGGTGATCTGTGATGTTACATTCAGGAGGTTTTAGAAATGGCTCATTTTCCAGACACCAAAAACATGAACTTATTGTCAGAAAACTTCTGGCTGTTTTGTATTTAAACATTTAGATTGTTTTCAGAAGCAGTTCAAACCTAAATGGAAGCACAAAAACATCCAAGATGTGTGTTTTGCATAATAGGTCCCCATTACATATAGGCATACCAGGCATGTCGTCCAGGGTAGACTGTAGCAGAAGATGGTCATATCTGTGAAAGAGCTCCTCTCCTACAAGACTTTTCACCTGAAGGAGGCATTAGAGACGCACAGAAGGGAAAAAGTGAGGATAAAACTCTATGTATGTATGAGATTTATGTAATTATTTTCACCAAAACAAACAAAAAAGAAGAAAAATACTGTAAATGTATGGCTCATTATAGCTATTGAAATATAAAAAAAAATAATGAAAACTTTATACTTTGTTGCATTAACGTTTCTACTACATATATATATTTAGATATTAGTTGAAACTATCACTTTCATTGTTGTGACAGTGTGGTGTGATACAAGTTTAGCTCCTCTGCCTTCTCCCAATGCTAACTAGAAACAACGAAAGAACCAATCAGAGCTAGGAGGCGGGTCTTAGTGCTGCCAATCACAATGTGGAGTGGTTTTGCTCAAGCAGCTAGCATAGCATGTTGTGAATAGTAATGGTGGAGCTAATGTTAGAATAGCCACTGATCATGGCCGATAAATGGTTTCCTGTAACAGTAAGTTGTTTCTCCACCATTAGCACATTTAGCAGTGAGTACATTAGGATGACCGACCTCGCTAAGACCCGCCTCCTGGCTCTGATTGGCTATTTTTGGTCAAGCGCTGTATCCAATGATACATGTTGTATCATTGGAACATGGTGAAAATCAACAATGTTGAAGTTAGCACTGTAGGTTAGCTTCCACTAGGTATCACCATAGTGGAAGCGTTAGGGGAGCTGATGTTTATGGTTAGCGCTTTAGCATTAGCTTCCACTAACTGTAGCTTTAAGAATCCTTTGAATTGATTGTATGATTGCCTTTTTACGTCGGCGGGTCTCAAAATGCGGCGTACCTGTGCAGGTGTTGGCGTGGCAGAGCAGTCTACCTGAGGACAGGTAACGCCACGGACGTTCCCCTCCGTAATCTGTGCTTTCCAGAACTCGTCGAGACAGACCCGGCAGAAGATGTGGCCGCACTCGTACAGCTGAACGCACTCGGACCCGAGCCGGCTCGAGAAGCACACGCCGCAGTCAAACGGCGTGGCGGCAAACACCTTTTCTTTCTGCTCTGCATCGTGGATCAAAATCTGGGACAGGAGAATCTGAGACGCAGTCAAAGAGACACCAGAGTCACTTTGGTCTTCGTTTGGAGGGACGACTTCCTGTCCGGCCGGAACAGACGCAGGAAGTTCAGATCTGTCTGCAGCTGAGGAAGAATCGATCTGCTCAGAAGGAAGCTCCAGCAGATTGTGGATGTCCAGGTGCTTCAGGGCTTCCTCTCTCAGAAACTGGATCCAGGAGAAGAGCACCACAGCGCCCCCAGTGGCCTGGTAGAGATCTGTGAGCCGATCACTCAGGGAAGTTAGCTGAGACAGAGAAACAAAAAATAATTTAATCCATGGTTTGGAGGGATTTTACGACGGCGTATTAAGGCCGTTATAGATAGAAAAGAAGGGAATAAATTTCTGCCAAAAAACTCTTCCGTCGTTAATTTTTTTCAGATTAATCTCAGAATTTCGATAATTCAAGTATTTGCTAGAAACAACTCAGAAGTGTTTAATCTCTGAAATTTTTTAGAAAAAAACATAAGATTTTGATTATCTTCGACATTTAAAACTAAATTTCCGCCTTGTTTCTAATCGCAACTGAGTCTCAAAAGTCAAAGATTTTTCAAAATGTTCAAGATTAATCTAAAACTTGCAGAATTTTTCACTGAAAATTAATTAATTTTTTAAATCAACAATAATCCTAATCCACCGGCGTAGTATTTTCAGTTCTTAGAGGTTTGCATATATTTTCCTCTTTTCTTGTAGGTTCATTTTCAGTGTGGACTTTGACTGGATGCAGAAAATGCTGACTAGGAATAAATTTCACACCCTCGTTTTTGGCGCCCCTGTAGCGCAGCGCCCCTCCCTATACGTCACATATAGTGGGTACCTTTTTATTTGTTGTGTGACTGATCCCCAGCACATTGTTTCAGACGTTTTTCCACCATTGTCATTTATTTATTACCTGCGGGTGTGTCAGCCAGCTGCAGGTCAGAGTGAAGGAGGGAGGGGCAGAGGACGGGTAATCTCCAGGAAGTTCAAAGGTCAGAAGCAGCGGTGGAAGGAAAGAGACGTCATACTGCCTTATTGTTCCACCTGAAGGATAAAAACAAGTTAATGACACTAATACTTGCCTATTATGTAAGCAGTCATGTCTGGTTTTATGTTTGCTTCCACAAAGATAGTTTAGAAATGTTTTAATTCTTTTCTGACAAAAAAAGAAAAAGGGTAATGTTGAAGCAAACAAATGATTGGACTTTGGGCCCGTTTTATCTTAACTGTCTCAAAAGTGGTCAAGGATTTCTTGGAAAACGTATCTCGATGGTGAATGACATTTTGTTGAGGTTATTACAGATATTCTGTTGTACTAGCTAACTTGAACACACCACGGAGTTAAACTGCTACCGTAAAAGCCAGTGTAGAAGCGCAGCTCCACATAACATCGCCCTTCTGCCCTATTTTGCTCAGTTTTCTGAACTGTACCGTGTTTTAAGAGCACAGTGAATCCCGCTGGCAGCTCCACGGAAACTCGGAATTCTCCGGCAGACTTCGACTCATTTCGGACGAACTCTTCCGAACCAAATATGCTCTGCAGGNTTTACTTTTAGACATCACGTATTGTCCTCGGCTCACTTGCGGTTCTGCTGTGATTGAGAAGTCCAGCCTTGCAGCAATGTGCTCTGTCTGCAGCTTTGCTTTCTGCGCAAACTGCAACAAAACATACCATGGAACAAGCAAATGCTACGAAGAACCTAAAGAACCTCACAAACCTGAAGAGACGAGTGAAGATCTACTGATAAAACCACCAGAGACGGATGGTACAATTTACATTCTTACTGTTTAAAAATAATTTGTTAATTTATACTTTATCAAGTTTGTGTTCTAATTGCGTAATATGACACTTGTGGAATGACTCATAAATTGTCGTTTACAATTTGGTGAAAAATGTTCAATGATGGAAAAGATGGATGTTTCATGTATTCGCTGCTGATGGCGGAGAAACAACTTACCGTTACAGAAAAACTGTTTATCCACCGTTATCGGTGGCTACGCTAACAAGCATTAGCATTCCCAACAGGCCGCAATGAGACCCCGGATATTTTCTATTTTTTCTTCTTTTTTTACCAGAGGGGATGAGGGCGCTTATGGATGATTATTCCACTGGTAGCAAGGAGCGGCTTCACCTCCTGGAGAGAAGATATGGCCGCCAAACGCTTCTACATACCGTTGAGAAGCATGTTAGCGACAAATGGATAACAGTTAATACTAAACCCTGTCCTCACTGCTTTTCCCCAATACAGGTACGTTCTGTTACAACGGCTTAAAGGTTACTTTCTAACTAACTGCGTTTTCTTTATAAATGTTCGCAAATACATGTCAATATTCTGCTAAAGTCGAAAAAACACAATTTCACTACGGTGTTTCCATTACATACAAAATGAAATTAAAATCACGCGTGAATAAGCTTGTTCACGCGATAAGTCATTACAAAACATGGCGCCGATGTACGTAAACTGTTACCAGAAGAGACGTCGGCGGCTTGCGCCGATTTTGGGGAAACTGTAGTCTGCCATTTTACAAAAGCGCCATGGATTCAACACGTTCATATGGCACAGCCTTTTATGAACCGTGCAGCCAGCCAGCTGTCCGAGAAAAGAGAGAAAGAAAAAAAAACTACAAACAACGAGGAAGACTCCGTCCTGTTGTCGTCTTTGTGGTTTCCGTAGTAACATGCGGTTGTTGATCAAGTCACTCGTCAGATGCGACGATATTTCCATTGCAGTTTACGGCTGAAAAACCACCTCATCCCAAAATGCAAAAACTTTTATCCCTCCTAAATTGCCGTGTTTCTATTCAGCGAATTTATTTTCGTAATTTCAATTTGCGCAGTTGTATGGTTAATGGAAACGCAGCTAGTATTTCATGCAACCCATTTTCTCCAAATGTAATGTAATATTGTTTGTGTTGCAGAAGGAAGGCGGATGCAGCATTCTGCTTTGCGCTCATTGTCGCCGGCGGTTTGACTGGAATCTGGGGCCCTTTTAGGATCTTAAGAAATGCTCTTCAAGTCTATTTATGCATATTTCAAAATATTATACTACAGTGATTATACTATTAGTTATACTGGATTAAATTTAGGCGATTATTTTTTTTGTGTATTACTCAGATGATTAATCAGTTAATCAGATTTTTCAAAATTGTCCCATTCTGCAGATTTTTTTATTCAACCATCTTTTTTGTACAATATTTGAAATACATTAAAAGATGAAAATAAACAAAAAATTAAATTCCTTCTTTAAATAATAAAATAAAAATATTTTGCCTAAATTGCAGTAACTAGGTCAGTCACAATAACAATCTTAGCTGGATGATAAATTGTCCTAGACGTTATTGCAATAAACGATAATATTGTTGACACCATACCATAACTGGATAGCAAATGTGCTTTATACAGAATTTGAACCAGGTGAAGCTAAAACTGTCATGTGACCCAGTTTTAGCTCAAATTCTGTAAAAAAAAAAAAACAACTTCTTAGTAAGTACTTTTGTTATCCAATTATTGATTAGTTTATCCAAACAAAACAATAAACTGATCAGCCATACACTATATTTATGTTAAGCCAAGCAGAAAGAGTTGGGTTTTTCACATATTGATGTTAAAAGTATTATTTAACTGCAGATGCATCCTTTGCTCCAAATGATTAAGCGTTCACTGAAGGAATAATATGTTATTGATTTGTAGGCAATATGTATTATATTTAAAAAAAAAAGAATTCAGTTATTTATTTCCATCTTTTAATGTTTTTCTATTGTATAAGAAAGTTAATTGCCTTGATCAGCAGAATGTGGCAATTTTTTTAGCTGATTGTCCAAATAATTGATCACTAAAATAATCGTCAGTTGACCCTTGAGTCAATAATAAACTAAATATCATCAATAAAGTTTAAACAGAAAAATAAGTTTAAATTTACTGCAAATATTTTCTTATCCATTTATAAAAATTTACATCCATGTTTATATTTATTTATAACTTTTACAGTCTGTGAAGTCTGAGTTTTTATTTCAGAGAGCATCATTTAATCCACTATTGCCTATAAGAAAACAATGTTAAAAAATTTAATTTTTTATTTGAAACCATGAATAAATGTAAAAAAAATGTATTATCACAATAGGAAATATTTAAGTGCACCACTTATACCCCAACGCCTCTGC
>NW_006800358.1:396566-428585 GCF_000485575.1 Poecilia formosa
AGGCTCTCAGTTGTTGTTTTGTACAGATTATCTGTCTCATGCTAAACTGTCACAACATAGACACATTCAACATATATGGGGAAAAAAATTCTAAAAGTTACATACTTTAAAAATTCTTTAAATTACATATTTAATAGCTATAATGAGCCATAAACTTACAATATTTTTGTTCCGTTATGTTTGTTTTGGTGAAAATAAATATATTCATCGTATACATTTCAATTACTTCTGTTCTTCCTAGAATTTTATTCTCACCTTTTTCCTTCTGTGCGTCTCTAATGCCTCCTTCAGGTGAAAAGTCTTGTAGGAGAGGAGCTCTTTCACAGATATGATCGTCTTCTCCTACAGTCTACCCTGGACTTCATGCCTGGTATGCCTTTCTATAATAGAGACCTATTATGCAAAACACACTGTGGACACTTTTTTTTTGTTTTCTTTAACCTTTTTGCGTTTCCTTTTCTGCTTCTAAAAGCAGCAAAACTGCTTTAAAAAAATAAAAATAATAAAAAGCATCTTGCCAATTTCTGGCAATAAGTTCAAGTTTTTGGTGTCTGGAAAATGAGCTGTTTCAAAGCAGCTTTTGAATGTAATGTCACAAATCAGCAGACACATTCCACAAGCACTCTGCCGTTACCTAGCAACCACAGCAGAGGTCTGCCTGTTACCTAGCAACCACAGCAGAGGTCTGCCTGTTACCTAGCAACCACAGCAGAGCTTCAGCAAGTTTGGTTTGCTGGTTTTACCATGTACAGTGGCAGCTGGATTGTATATTTGGTGACTTAAATATACAATCCACTTGCTGCATTCTTGTTTATCATCTGTACCATTTCCCGAACCTGTTCAAGGAAGTATAATGGGTCACATTTCACTACATCTGACAGATAAGAACACAGATACATTTCAGAGTTAAATGAAAACTACATCACGAATGTTTTTACTTTTAGACATCACGTATTGTCCTCGGCTCACTTGCGGTTCTGCTGTGATTCTGGAGAAGTCCAGCCTTGCAGCAATGTGCTCTGTCTGCAGCTATGCTTTCTGCGCAAACTGCAACACATACCATAGAACAAACAAATGCTACGAAGAACCTAAAGAACCTCACAAACCTGAAGAGACGAGTTTTTATTTCAGAGAGCATCATTTAATCCACTATTGCCTATGAGAAAACAATGTTAAAAAATTAAATTTTTTCTTTGAAACCATGAATAAATGTTAAAAAAAATTATCACAATAGGAAATATTTAAGTGCACCACTTATACCCCAACGCCTCTGCAGAAATAATAAAATTCCCTAAATTCCCAACATTTAACAGAAATTTATAACAGAGGTGAAACAAAACTACATCAAGATCAACATGTATTAAAAAATAAAACAAATACAAAAATGGCTTAGTCCTGAGATTTCTGTGTATTTCTTTGGTTTGACATTTTTAAAATTATGGAAAAGAAATCAAAGAAGAAGGAAGACATGTATGATCTACATGTCTTCAGACAGATCATAAAATAGTTCTTACTAAGAGAACTGTTGTTAATGGCACAACTGCATTTAAGTTCAAATTACTTTAATTTAAAAATAACAGCTACTTTTCAAAGCATTTAAACCCGTCAGATGAGACTGTAGTTTTCCTTCAGGTAGATCTGGTTCGCCATGGCCTGCTGCGCCTTGGTCAGAGGTTTGGGCGGTTCCGGCTTGTATCTTATGATGGTTACGGTTTTCGGTTTGCGCGGTTTAAACGAAGATCTCTTCCGATGGGCATCGAGATAGGCTGCATTTAAAGAAAAAGAAAGACAAGTCAAAAACACTACTCACCTGAACAATAATACATATTTTACATTATTTATTAATCCAATATTGACATTTTAGTCAGGCTGGGTGAAATAGCTCCAATTCTTTTCATACCACGTGATTTTAATCTATTTCTTTTCCCAAAAACAAAATTCCAAATGGCAGAAAATATTTTCTAAAAGTGCCTTTTATTTCAATCATTCCTTTCTGTGTAGAATATAACATTAGCAGAATACAGCTGCAATTTTACCACGTCTTAAAATTATAAGAAAAAAGTGCTTGTTTTTTTTTTTTTAACTTTCTTGCCTTTAAATATAACAACAGGAAATTAACTGACAACAGAAAAAATAGGGGGAAAAACCCAAATGTGTTGAGTTTGGGCTCAGTAAACGGGTAGCAAAACAAACGCGATGCATAAAAAAACAATTTTAATGAGAAAAAAAAGATTTAATTAATAACTTTTTTATTTTTGATGTTGGAGTTCTCATAAATTTACTACTTCATTCTCCTTATATTATGACTTTATTCTAGTAATAAGATTTTATTCTAAAAATAATAATAATAAAGCCTGATCCTTATGTTTTGTTGTAGAGTTGACCCAAATTCAAAGGCCAATTGAATAAAAGCTGTATAAATGCTTGTCAACCAAGATGGCCGCCCTGGGCATGCTGACATGTCTTGTAACTATGGAAACCCAAGAAGCACATTGGTGACAAAAAAAAAATCCAGATTTTCCAAAAATTAAATCTCCAAAAACCATAAATGTGACATCTCACATAGTCCAACATGTTAGTAGTATTTTCTTATTAGTTTCTAAGCCCAATTTAATTAAACTTCTCCTCAGAGTGTCCATGTCCTAAATTTCATATTCTATGTAGGTTTACTGCGGTTATGTTGATATCTGTGGATTCTCACCTGCCATCTGGAGACACTCCTCCTTGTGATTTTCATCCCAGGATTTCATTTTGCAGGACTTGGAGCAGAAGTACACCCTCTGGCAACGGCCACAAATCGCCAGCTTCACAAGCACAGAGCGGCCGCAGTGATAGCAGAACTTTAACACCGGCAGCCTGAGGAAGGATTTACAGTCGCGGGGTTTGAGAAGTGCAGCGTGAAAGGCGGATTGAAGAGGAAGGATATAAAAATAGTGTGTACCTCGGAGGCTTGGGTGGCGTTTTTCCTGAGGCGGTACGCTTGCCTGGGGTCTCGTCCTCTGGAGCTGTGGGTGTTATTAGTGTTTAATTAGTCACTATTACAACTAAAAAACCCTCATACATGCCACACAAGTCAAGTTATCATTAGAAATGATAACAACCTACGACTCTGTGTGTGTGTGTGTGTGTGTGTGTGTGTGTGTGTGTGTGTGTGTGTGTGAACATCTGAATATTTAAAGGGGACATATTATGTCAAATAAGAGCATATACACAAAGTCCAGGACTTACAGAATTATATTCTGACATCAGAACATTGGAAAAGTTTGCATAAACCTAATAATATATCTAATACTGAATCAACTAATCACATTAACTGTAAATAATAATCTACTAATTTAGTCATCCATTAATCATTAACTAGAGTATCCAGACTCAAAAATCTGCTGAAAGAATAACATACGCAGAGCAATAATTAAGCCAAAATTGTACAAAAAATATATACATTTTGCATTACAGACAAAAAAAACCTTTGCCTGAAAGTATGTTCTACCCAGAACTTCTCAAGTAGCAGTTTTAGATCAACCTAGTTATTATAATAATTAACTGATTAATCTACTAACTCTTAATCTACTACTTACTTAATACACTTACTCTTAAATTACTTTACAGAAAAAAATAACTTGCATACGTTTTGCAAATAAAATGTTGCACTTACCAGTCGGTTGAAGGGATTGCTCCAGTTCTAGAGTCTTCCTCTCCTCCAGAGCAGCACTCTTCCTCAACAGATCCGCCATCAGAGTCAGAAGATGGCGCCATTTCTTTATTATAGCCCTCTCCTGCATGTTCAAGGCGTGGAAAGGAGTGCGAGCAAAACGGACATCCTACAGCATATTCAGATGGAAGCACATGCAGCAACTCAAATCACTTTTAACCTCCAGAGGCGAATTATTAGATGGTGCAACAGGGTTACCAGCTGGAAGGAGTGGTATGCAAAGTCGATAGCGGTTCCCACCCCTTCGCCCACTGGAACTTGCATCAGGATATTAGCATCAGCCTCGGCTAACATGTCAAGCTATAAAGACACATAATTTTATCTTATTACATCAGCCATACATTATTTACACTCGCTTGTCTGTTAAGGGGGAGAGCAATTTAGTTATGGAGCTAAACTGAGGCCAAAATTTTTCAAACTGAAAAAAAAATCTTTTAAGTTTCAACACTTTTTTAATTCAGTTTATTTTTTTCTGTTTCAGTTTTATTTTATTTTTTACAAACTTTATGGCCCCAATTTAGCTCCATACAGGACACAATCTGGACAGATTGCAACCCATCACAGAGCAACACAAGAAAAGCTGCTTTTAAGTTAATTTTGTCTTATTTCAGCTGCACTAAGATATTTGTACTCTGAACTAGACAAAAATACTTAGTAAGGTTTTGAGTTTTTGCAGTGGATAGCTGACATATTTTAATCCTTCACTTATTCCAGGAACTTTATCACATTTTATACATTATTTCTAAACATATGGATGATTAAAAGTCTTTATTTCTGTTAATTATGATGATTTTCCACTTACAGCTAATGAAATGAAAATGTTTTATGTCAATAATTAATTAATATTGATTAAAAAATACTAGTTATTGGTGAAATAATCTGCAGGTGGAATAAGACATTTTAACTGATAATATGGGGAAAATGTGTTGTTCCACTAGCAGATTACTTCACCTATAACTAGTACTGTTTCATCAATATTAAGGAATTATTTACTTAAAACAAGTTCCTATATCTTGCCGAAAAATCAGTTGTGAGTTAGTTTTATCTTAGTTTGTACTAAGATATTTGCACTGGCAACTAGACCAAAAATACTTTATAGGATTTTGTGTTTTTGCAGTGTAACTCCTTATGGTGAGAAATCACAACTAAATGTAAATTTGCATTTATTTTAAAATACATTTCTACGTTTGAGTTTACCACTTTGATTCTGTTGCCACCTAAGCGGTAGTTGAAGTTGGCGAGGGCGCAGAGAGCACTGCCCACCCTCCAGCCCAGAGGTAAGTTAGGATCTGCGCCTGCCTTCAAGATCTCCTCCACTGCCTGAGTTAAGACAAGAGGGCAACATGACGAGTCTTAAATTTATGCAACCGCTGCCCTGACGGAGGGGGGCGGCGGTACCTCATCATTGCCGCTCGCTATGGCCAAGGAGAGGGGAGAGTGTCCGCTCCAGAGGAGGTCGGTGCTGGCTCCGTGGGAGAGCAGGAGCTCCACCACTTTACAGGCATTCTGCAAAACACACAAATAAAATACATTTCATATGACTAAGGATGAGTACAGCTGTGAATGTGTGAACGGTTGTCCCAGACCGAGTAGTCCCCATCTCTCTGGCAGGCTATGTGCAGGGCAGTTCGGCCCCCGTCTTTCAGATGCATGTCCTCAGTCACGTCCTCCCACTCTTTATCCACCATGAAGGCCTGAAAAGACAGAAAAATACTAACTTTACACTTTACCTCCTTTATTAAACAGGGGAGTATGTTAAAAGGTGAACGTAAACATGCACCATATCCGGTTGGTAGATCTCTTCCTGGTCACATGCCCGAGAGTCGGGTTCGGTGATAGCGTGCAAAAGCATTTCAGTGATTTGTGCACCTTCAGAACCGTGCAACGCTGCAGCAACATGGAGGGGATAAAACCCTTTATTCTACAGAAAGGAAGAAAAAACCCGGCATGTTGGAGGGAATCAAGTCTGAGATAAACTACAAATTACTTAAAGTATATTATCTACTATTACACTCCAAATTAAATTAATCTTTAGTAGCATAATCTCATGAGGGTTGAAATGATTAATCAGATTAATTGTGATTAATCGATTATTGAAATAATCGTCAGCCAATTTGGTAATTGATTAATGCTAATTACATTAGCAGCTAACTGTGCTAAAGTAATTAAGCCAGGACTGTAAAATAAAATATACATTATATTTTTAAGACAAAAAAAATCAACAAAATCAAAGTTTTCCTTAATTCTGCATTTTTCATGATGTTGTTTCTGTTCTTTTCTGTGCGTGTTCATGTGTATTGTGGAATGCCACTTCTACAGCTTGAAAAATCCCTACCTACTGTTTTACAAAGATTTTCGAGTTTAAAAGAAATATATAATTTTTTTTTAACAAAGACTTTATTTTATTAGTTCTGGATTCAAATTCAATAATTAGTACATTAAATCACAAACATCAATTTCCAGTACAACCAAACAAATCAGTTGAACAAGAACATCCGAACGATTCGGTGAGCTGAAGTTCCAAGGAGTCTTTTCTCCATCAATCAGTGGAATATAAAACACAGGCTACAAATGGACTATAAACATGAAATATGAAATAAAGGGAAGATCTTCCTCCCGTAACCTTTGCCTGCATCTTAACAGAGACGTATGTTAGATATACATATAAAGAGTATACCTGTGTTTACATTTGTTTTACTTGCTACAATGTTAACTGCAAATATGTTATCAAAGGGTTCAGCCATTTCTTAAATAAATCAGTGGACATGTTTAGTTTTGCTGTTATTTTCTCCATTGTATAAACGCTCAATAGTCTCTCTTTCCATTGATTTATATTAGGGGGTAAACGTTTATACCAACCTACTGTTATCATTTTTTTGGCTAGGTGTACAAGGATTCCAAACAAGTACCGGTTGTCTTAACTTAATAAATTACTTGGGGGTACTCCCAGAACAAAGACAAGGGGTTCCATTCAATATAAATGTGTAAAATATTTGAAATTTCCTCTCTAATTCCCTCTCAGAGCGTTTTAATCTTTGGACAATCCCAGAAGATATGAGTGTGATCTCCGACTAGTCCACACTGTCTCCAGCACAAATTTGATTTAGCTTGATCAAATTTTGAAATAATACATGGTGTTTTGAAATATCTAACGATTACTTTCCAATAAAATTCTTTCCATGTTGGACTCTTAGTCAGTTTATGTCCATTTTCACACACTTGCTCCCAGTCTTGATCCTCAATCACAACATTAATTTCTAGTTCCCACTAAAAATAAATATAATTTACATAGGAGATTCCTACCTTCATTGGAAGGCGAATATCAGTACGAGCTCCACACATGAGCAATTTATGGACGACCTCAGTGTCGCCCGCCATTATGGGCAAAAACAGGACGGGCATTGGGACCCTGCAGCAGTTGGGGTCGGCTCCACGATCCAGTAACAGCTTCAGGGTTGTTAAACGAACACGGGGCCTAGCCGAGCACAAACAGGGGTTCTGCCGGTGTTAACAAGTTACATTTTAGACTTTTAAAAACATTTTTAATGTCAGCTCAAAGCAAATTTCTGAGCAAATGTAAACAAGTAGCAAAAATGAACACCGTCCAGCCAGCTGGTGATACATTTGCACATATCCGCTATTAATAGGAAGAAAGCTAGCTCTAGCTAGCTAGCTAAAAATTAGCAGCAAGTGAGCCGTCTCCTGTCACAGGAGCACAGGACTACGATGACGCAGTACAAAAAAGGAGTACATTTCTGCCAAAAAACTCATAAAGTTAGAGCTTAAGCTCAGAAATTTTCTAGAAAAAAATATAAATTTCTGAGTTAGAAAAGTCAGGAATTTTAGACTTTTGAAACTTATTTTTTTTTCTCGAGAAAATGACAGAGATTAGGCTAACAATATTTGAGTTTTTTAGTGTAAATTTACTTCTGTATTTTTTCTGTCTACAATGGTCCTAAAACACTGTAGTACAGAACACAATGATGTCTGCACATCACTTGGCCTGACAGAAAAGTCATGAAAGAACAAAAACTACATACAAGATGAAATAATCCTGCTATGGCAAAATTTAAGATCTGTGTTTAACATGTTTGTACAAAAAATTAGAGCTACTGAAAAAAAAATTCTGACTTTATCTCTGAATACTGATTTTTTTTTCTCTCAGAATTCTGACTTTAATCTCAGAATTCTGACCTTTTTTCCCCCAGAATTCTGACTTTAATCTCAGAATTCTGACCCTTTTTTTTTCCAGAATTCTGACTTTAATCTCAGAATTTTGAGATTAAGGTAAAAATTCTGAGAAAAAAGTGGTCCTAAAACTGCAAGGCCAACTTTTTAAATACATTTTAAGGTTTTAATTTTAGACATGAGTTTAAGAGACCCTGCACAGATCACATTATCACCATTAGACCTAGAACAAAGGAGCAGCATGTGAGGGGGGAATGATCACTGACTCGATTTCCTTGAGAGTCATTTTGCGTATAATCTCCTGTGAGTCACACTGCGGGGTTCGCTTAGCTAAAGTCAGCAGCTCAGCTGACTGCTGCAGCGTCTCTTCTGATTCAGAAATGTCTCTGCTGCGGATGGAAAAGGTGGAATCAAGGCTCTGATTCCGGGTCAGATCGTGGTCTTCGCCCTGCTGCAGACAGAATCACAGCTCTCAGAAAAACACATAGAAAACAAAGGGGGGTGGGTTCAGCATGACTGTCCTGCTACCTCGGCTGGGACATCCTGCTCACTCCCCAGAGAAATGTGTTCACCCAACTCTTGAACGCTGACTTCTCTGTTTTCACTCTCGGTTAAATTCTCCACATCTCTGTTGAGCTCATCCTTTAGCTTCTCTAGCTCACTTTCCACATCCTCTCTAACACTCTGCTCGTCTCCAGATTTCTCTGTGGCATCGTAGCCTTCATCCATTCCCGTCTCTTTCCTCTCCTCCTGTAGCTGCTCAGAGTCTGCAGGGATTTCACCATTTTGGCCATGTGAGACATGTACAGGCGGCTCTTCAGATGCCCTGCAAACAAAATAAATACCTTTGGGAATAAATCATTTTGTGTTTTCCTCAATCTGTTTTAGATACTTGCATGCTCGTGTATACACACACAAACACATACACTTAGCACTTGCACGAAGAGCTAAGGTTAAAGGAAATGACAATACAAGGAACTGAAATGATTCATTGTGATTAATCGTGGTTAATCTGTCATTGAATTAATCGTTAACTAATTTAGTAATGAATTAATCATTAACTGGAGTATACAGACTCAAAACATTAAGGCAAAATATGCCCCAGACTCAAAGACAGTGAATCACACCTTAAATTTACATAATGGCTTAGTGATTTGTTTTGTTTTGTTCTTTGCTTTGATGGTTTTTTAATTCTTGCAAGTGCAAAGAATGATTAAACCTGAAGTAAAAAGTGAGTTATGTGCATTATTTGCAACAAGGGCTGAAATGATTAATTGTAATTAATCAATTGTTGAAATAATGGTCAACCAATTTAGTAAATGATTAATCACAAACTGAAGGATACAGATATATATATAAAAAGCAATTTTTCTGAAATTGCTTTTATATTCAGAGCAGTGTCTTTAGTCAGAGGCTTCTTCAAATTGGCCGTACTACAGACTGCTACAGGAGATCTTTTCTGCCAACAGCTGCCACCATCTACAATAACTCTGAATATTCTGAATTAATAATTAATATGAGTTACAACAACATTTAATTTCCCTTTGGGATCAATAAATTATTTTTTTAATCATTGTTGATGACAGGAGTATTTTTTATCTGCAGATCCTGGATGATAAATTGTCCCAGAAGTTATTGCAATAAACTATAATATTGTTGAGTTGAGACCATTTTCAAGTAATATAATGGTAATAATGGCAGAATAAAACAGGAGCACATTCTCAAAGATCAATAAACTTTAAATTCCATGAGAAATTTAACACTGGAACTGGAAGACATTTTAAATATCTAAAATAAATAAACAAAACAACAAATAAAATGAATCACAAAGTCTCTGTAAACAAAATTGTCCTTTAAAGAAAGGGGCCAACTGAGACCAAAACACCAGACCAAAGACTTTAGTCATTCAGTTTTTGGTAAAAAGAGAGAAAAGAGAAAAACGATAAATTGTGCAAATGGAAATTATCGAGTTTGTTTTAATTTATTGTGTGATTAATTGAATTATTGCTATAGATACAAATGATCCAGGAATTCAGGTAATAAGATGTTTATTTTCTTATTTAAAATTAATAGTTTTAATGTATTTCTAATATAAAATATTCAGAAGTGGTTCAATAAGAAATCAGCAAAATGTGCCAATTATTATTTTTTATTAATCATCAGAATAATAAATAGAAGAACACTAAAATAACAGCTGCAGCCCTGGCATATTCTCCAAACAGCTTTTAAACAGTAAACAGAAGGTTTCTATTGATGAAATATCTGTAAATCAGCATGAGTGAACGTGTAGGTGCAGGCTTACTGCTCGGTGAGCTGGCTTGGGCTGCTTTGGTCCGTATTATCCTGATTCAGATTCAAGTCCTGGTTCTGATCCATGTCAGTAATCTGTGATTCGGTGTTCAGGTCCAGCGACTTCGATGGGTCGTCAGTCTGGTTGATCGGAGAGCTGGTCTCACCAGGCGGAGACATCGAAACCTTACGACACAAGACAGAAAAGCACAAATGGGAATGTTTTTCAAGAGCAGCATTTGTGTTTGTGGGGCTAGAATTGCTGTGACACACAGTCACAATCATACACCTAAAAAAGAAGTAATAAATAGCTCTTATTGTCATTTTTATTATTGTCACAATAGTCCCAAAAGTCCATCTCTCCCAGCACGGCGATGCGTTGTCTTACCGGCGTGTCAGTGGGCGGCTCGATCAGAGTCGACCTCAGAGACTCAAAGGGATAGTAGAGGACGTTGCACACAGCCAGGGCGCTCATTCCTTCGTTGTTCATCTTGTCAATATCAGCACCGCCATCCAGCAGCAGGTGGATCACATCATTATTGCAGTTTACCTGACAGGTGGAGATACAAAAACATATATGAGACGATGGGCCCGCTGGATGCTATCGTTCACATTAGGAAATTTCAACGCTGGACAGCAAAAAGACGATTCTTTTACATCCCATCCAGAGTAGAACGACTTTGATAACTAAATGAAACTGGAAAAATTAGCCTGGAACAAACAAATCTACTACAGTTTTCACAAGTTAAACAGATTTATGTGTTTTGTAAGGTGGAGTTTTAGGGCCATGCTAAGAAATAAAAAAATTAAATTATGGGAATAGAGTCATAGTATTATGACTTTATTCTCAAAATGTATGTTTTTAATTTTAATATAATATTTAATATCATATTGTTATATTTTCATATTATTTCAGCTTAATTTGTGTAATATTTTGGACTTTATTCTCATAATTCTATGCCTTTTTCTCACATTTTTAAAACTTTTTTCTCTTAAATATGAGAATATTTTTGTAATATTATGAGTTTCTTTTCATATTGTTTCAACTTTACTGTCATACAAGTTTATTCTTGTAATGCTATCGCTTTATCTTCGTAAATATTACGAAGATAAACAATTTTTACTACAATTTTTACTCTCAAAATATTTTTGACTTTTTTTTCATATCATTATAACTTTATTCTCAAATATATTAAACTTCATTCTCATAGTATTGAAACTTTCTTCTCGTAATACTACAACTTTATTCTTGTACATATTTATTCTCGTAATATTACCACTTTATTCTCATAATTTATGTTTTCATTTTTTCTTAGTTTGGACCTAATACTCCGTTGTAGTTTTGTTTGGGCAAATAAGAAATTTAGTTTCTCAAATTTCGGCCCACAGTTCATTTAGATGAAATTGAAATCTCATTTTGCCACCATTGTTCTGTTTGTGCCCCTAAGGGAAAAAAAACCCTAGACACGGCCCTGCAGAGGAGGAAAACTCAAACTGGGAGATGTTACGGTTGCAGCGATGAGCGCGGTTTGTCCTCGTGCGTCGGCTACGTCCGGGTAGACGGCGCCATTTTGGAGGATCTGTGACACAGCGCGCAGCTCCCCTCTGAAGCTGTGCTGAAGCAGCAGCTCTGAGGTGACCTCCAGAGGCCCTTTGGGGCCAAAGCTGTCCCCCTTCAGAGAGAGGACCCCTGCAACGTTCCAGTCGACAGTTTCAGCCTGCAGCCTGAAACAAACACACAGGTAGAGGTGAAACAGATGCTTCCTCTCAGTACAACGAACTTGTAAAGTCGGTTCCCACCTTCATCAAGGCTAACAAAGTTGGTGTCAAACGTTTATGCTTTAAAGGTCATCAGAGGTCATTATCAATATTTTCAAAGCAAAAGCAGCACAAAGGAAATTTTGTGCTGCATAAACAGAGTTGAGTTGATTTGGTAAATGTGAGTGAAGGCAGGGTGGTTGACCTCTAATGACCTCCTGAAACTTTTTATTATCTTTAAAATGATAGCTGCACAAACAAAAATTTTTGCTGCACTAACGTGTCACAAACATTTGACACCAATTTTGTTAGATCTGAAGAAGGTTGGGGGGCCGACTTCACTGTAATGGTCTCCAACCTGTGTTCGTGTATGTTAGCCTTCATACGGATGTGCACAGGGAACGCAGAGAGAGGATCCCTTTTGTACCCCTGGTATGGACGGGCTTCTGGCTCCCACTTTTCACCGTGAAAAACTCGATCCAACTCTCTTTTCCTTCCAGGAGGAAGCGGCAAGTGGTCGCCATCTGTGGAGTACCTCTCGATGCCGGGTGGATAGATGAAGCTTTCGTCTGATAGCAGATCTTCGTCTACGTCTGACTGAAGACGGGTTAGAAACAGACGTGACAGGACAGAAGGCAACAGAGTTTATTATGTTTTAAATGTAAGCCTGAAAGGGATATTGAAGCAAAAACATGACAGCACATACCTGAATGAAAAAATGCTCACGATGAGAGGACTGCATGAATGCAGCATAATCTGGAAAATTGAGCAGACTAAAGCCTTCTTCTAAAGAGGAGCAGAGTTTTAGCAGGCGCTGCCCGATCCACAGGCCCACATCCTGGTTCCCATCTGGATAAGTGAGAACACCGGGACCAAACCTGTGGTCACTGTGGTACAAACCCTGAATATGTGGAAGGAGAACATGCTTTTTTTTCTACAGAATTCACTTCTTTTTAAAATAAAAAAAATAAATAAATGAATGAAATAGTTAAAAAATACTGCAGGCTCACCTGAAAGATGGCTCCACCTGGGTAGATTAAACATCCATATCCTTCCTTTCTGTTTAGGTAGAACTTGCCAATGAACTTGTGACCAGAGGGCCAGCTGTACTCCCCATCGCCATGTTTGAAGTCCTTGTAGAAAAATCCCTCATAGAACTACAAAAATCAACAGGAAACTTAGAAAATGAAACACTGGCAGTTGGCGAAGCTGTAACTTCATGTTACCTCGCCGTTTTTCCAGCTGTAGCGCCCTTTTCCATGTTTGAAATCGTCTAAAAATTCGCCCTCATATTTTGACCCGTCAGGCCACTCCTGAACACCGAAGCCTTCTCGCTTCTCCTCGCCGAAGACAGCGACTCTACTGCCGCCGCTACTGCTGCCTTCCCCCTCCGTGTCTGGGACACCTTCACTGCTTGACGGCATTTCTGCCATTGTTCCTGCTTCTTGGATTTGTTTTAATGTGATAATCAATATCTTAGACTGCAGCTAGAGATACATTTTTGTTTATCTTCGTGATAAACGTCAACTGTTGGATGTCAGATTTGAGTAGTAACTTTGCCTTCAGCGTTGGTTGACATGACAACGGTGAAGCGCGTGGAGAAAGGAACTCTTCACGCATGCGCATGTAGAAGGTCGAAAGTACACGAATTAAATTTAAGTAGTTAAATCATTTTTTTTAAATGTACCATGTAATAAATAAACGTTTAATGTGTTTCATAGACAAGTTTTAAATGTCATTAAATCATAAGAAATAAACTTACATTAGCCGATGCAGATAATTATAAAATAACATAAAAATACTACATTCGCTTTATTGCTTCTTGTGCAACAATATATCTAATTAAATAAATGTATATTTATTTTATTGCTCCTGTTTCTCCATCATCGCCGTGAAATATGGTATAAATATATACACAATCATAAACAGTAACTTTAAATCAAAACTTTCAAATAATATTGCCATGGTAGGCAGGGAGAGCCAATAAACTAATTAATCAATGGCTTTATTTTTTGATTTTCAATGACAGAATTTAATAAGTAAAACTCATTTAACAGATTCTTAAAATGGAGGGATATAGTTCAGGCCTTTTTGTAAATTTATTTTATAACTTACAGGGAGTGAAAACCCTAAAACCAACATCCAAGAAATGATAGACATAATGTCAACAAAAAATGAAGATATCTTAACACTTAAATGGACACTAATGTTTTAAACTTTGTATCATCTCTACTACCTACTACCACAGAAAACATGCAAAAACTGTTTAGTTAATTGCTGTAATGTCAAATATTTTATTCAGATGGGTGTAAATATTTGTTACAAAAAAGCTCATAAAAACAATTAAATCTTTTTTTAAGAACTGATGACATAAAAAATTATCTAGCAGATAATTTTTGTTTGCATTCCCTGATTTTATAATTTAAAAAAAAGTAGCAGACATTGCAAAAACAGCTCAGAGCTGAACCACTTCATCCGTTTATTAGTCAGTTGTTCAATCCAAGAAAGGTGTACTTATTTAAAAACACTCAGAATATATTAGGTGTTTATAAACAGCAGTGATCAGAAAAGGCAACACAACAAAGCAGACACTCGGTGCATACATACAGTATATACAACAACTTTGTGCTTTTATTTTCCCACAGCTGTCAGGGGCTGGTCAACTTGTAACATTACCAGCATCTTTCTTTAAGGTCAAAGGTTAACACAATAATGCATTATGGACATTTTTTTTTTAAACATAAACTTGCTTTTAGTCAAATGAGGTTAGTTAATTTTAAAATTAATCCATTTGATTTAATAGAACAAAGCTACATACATTATAAACAGACTGTATTCTGACCAAAAAAAGAAGAAATTCTGCCAGGCGAAATGAAAGATTAAAGGATAATTTGTCAATACCGTCACTATAAATGTGCATAAAGTAAAATAAAAGACAAAAATAAGCTACAGGTGAATTCCCTTCAGTTTTCCAATCAGGAAGTTGAGTTGAGTGCAGGGCTGAGTGATATGAGATGAAGTAACATGGGAGATTTCTCAGGCGTTGCTTCTTTCCTCTACAGTAAAAGTTTCCATTGGACCTTTGCTCAGGGCTTTAATGTCTTCCAGCAAACCGATGGGGGTCAAGATATGAGAAGAACCTGTATAAAGATAAAAAATATTCATTTTGAGTTCTCATTGGTACCAGCAGGGGGAGAATTAAGTCAAAAATAAACGAGGAACAATTAAGCAGGTCATAAAAAGCATGAAAGGGGATCTATTATGGAAAATTAATATTTTACATGTTTTTGTTTTTTCATTTGGGTCTCAAATGCTTTTGAAACAGGCCAAGCACTTAAAAATAAACACCCAGCTAGTTTTTGGCAATAAGTTAATGTTTGTTGGTGTCAAACTTTCAGAATGTAAAGTCACAAATTACTGCCTAGCAACTTCAACAAAGCCCAGCCCAGCAATGCAAGAGGAGCTCCAGCACATTTGGTCAGCTGGTCAAATTAAAAACTTTACCTTTTAAAGTTGCTTTTAGACATTAGGATGGTTAATGTATGTTAAAGCGGATCTATTATGGAAATTAAACATTTTACACATTTTTATTGTTCCACTTGGGTCTCACCTGTTCTAAAAACAGATCAAGAGCTTGAAAAAAAATCCTTCCTGCTGTTTTTTGGTGTCTGGAAAATGAACTGTTTCAAAACCTTTCAATTGTTAAGTCACAAAATCAATGGACGCTACACCATTACGTAGCAAACCCAAACCCAAGCCCATCCCAGTAACCTAGCAACCCGATTAGAGTTCCAGCACGTTTGGTCAGCTGGTATTACTGCTGTCTGTGCTGTACAATGGCTATTGGAAAAGACAAGTATTTTGATGATCTACTATTCAGAAACCACTTGCTGCCTTCTTGTTGGTTGTGTAGAAGGCTCCACTAATGCTTTTCAAAGATGTACAGTAGTATAATTGCACATCTGTTTGAGGTCATTTTCAGTGCGAAAGTAAACATAAAGTTTAGGGTTGTGGCTAACAGCAGCTTATTTGGTTTTAAAGTGACAAGAGGCCCTAAAACAGCTTATTTTAAGAATGACTTTGTGCTAAAAATGTAATGGACATGGTTCGTATCGCCCACTGACCTATCCTAGCCTGGTCAAGGAAGCACAATAGTCAACTACACAAACTGTAGTTGACTGAATGACAAAAACAGATAAACTCCAGAGAAATAAAGTTGTTTTCAAGAGGAATACTAACCTACGATGACCTCACAGGACTTCACCGCCTGGGTGACCTCGTAAGCGCAGCGCATCTCAGAGTAGGTGATGCCCCCAATAACAAAGATGATGAGGCGTGAACCGGTCCGGCGATCGTCCTGGGTGCTGGGTTTGTTCCTCTGGCGGGCGCTGAAGAACATGCATGTTAGGAAATTTAGGAGATCAAGCAAGAGAACAAGTCTATTCCAAAAACAAAAGAAAAGACATTTGGCCCTCAGTCCAGCCAAATAAAGCTTGTCTAGAGCCACAAATGTTACATGACTGATCATTTTTGAGAAATACCTACACTAGCTAATGTGCTGCCATTTTTAAAGAACCATAGTTTTGTTTTTTACTATTGTCAGTATAAGATAAAAGTTTTAAGGGTAAAACTTTGGTAAAAATCAATACATTTTCTTAAATGTAATGTTAATATTTGTGGAAACACACCAGTAGATTTCAATATAATGACAAGAAAAAATATCTAAATAATTATTTATACTTTTAATGTAGTTCTGTTCCATGAGAAGACTGAAAAACTGCTAAAACCTGAATTTATTTTTATGTCCTTATTTAAAAACATTAGTTGGGTACTTTATAATTTCTAGCCGAAGTTACTGAGCGCCACTGTGGGAGGTCCAAAAAACCCTAGAGTTACTTTTAAAGTAAAAATGCAAATCATCAGAATAAAAATAAATGTGAATTGAATCCCGGACAAGCCCCCAGTCGTTAACAACTTGGCTCATAGTTGGGAACAAAATAGGAGAATCCACAGACAAAACCTGGCTTACTCAAATTTATTTGTCAAAAAAACCATTCACTGTGAAAAGAAGAGATGATTATGTCAATAATAGGAAAAACATTACTAACCCAATCACCACATTAAACAAACATGCCAGACACAAAGCCCAGCATATTCAAAATGTGAAATAAAATGAGACTAAAATTGAAATACTTTTCACTGCTCCTGCCTTTGGAAACATTGAAAATCTTTTTAAATTAATGACCGTTAGGATGATAACTTGCCACCTCTGAGCCTGTAGGTGTTTAAAACTGGGTTTTTGTGGCATTAGTTTGCTAAATATCTCAACAATTTTACTTATTATGCATAATTTTTTTGATCTTGCTGTTTTGATGTTGAAATATTTGAATGATGAATATCAATCAGTTTTTCCTGATGCCCCACCTGACGGCGCCGGAGCCGTTCCAGGCAGCGGGACATTCTGATTGGTGCGGCCAGTCTCTGGAGTCCAGTTTGTTCTCCACAGCATCCTGAAAATAATATATATTTTTTTTTACATTATTTTCTGCAATCAGGACATAAATCTTCTCTGCAGCATACACAAAATAATTTTTATATCAAAAAACACAACCTGAGTAAATATATGAAGCAGTTTTCAAATTATTTTATTTTTCTAAGATAATAAAACTCTCCAGACCGACGTTAACTCATGATTTACTCCATTTACTCTAATGGTAGAAGACACAGTCTTAATTTCAGGGGGGGAATTTGTTTGAGAAATTTTGGTATTTTTTAATCAATTTATTGATGCTCTCATGTAACAAAAAATGAGAAAACTACAAAAATAACATTTCTATACCGTCAGTTTTTTTTAACATTAACAATGGAAATTTATCATAATGAGCTAAAATTCTTATGTAAAGAAATTTTTCACGATAAATGATGCAATAAATGCCGACTGCTACTACTTACCAAATAAAACCAGTCATTTTTAAACTTAATTATGTAAATTTAAGTACACAGGATCTGATCAGGATAATCTGATCAGCGGCCCTCAGGAAAACTACCAACAGAAACATGAGAGTCAAAGGGTGAATTTTGTGACAGATTACTGCTGGGGGATTTCTTGAACTCTCAGTTCCCCATTAATTTCTGCAGAGTGAAAAAATTTCAGAGATGATTCTTACTCTCCCTTTTTCTTTTTGCTTGACAGATTTCATAAATTAAAGGCAGGAAAAGCCTGGAAGCTGTGTGTCAGAGTGGATTTTTCTCTTTTTTTATACGCAGTGATGAGACCAACAGATGAAGCTGCCGACAGTTTGTTGTGTTAAATTTGACCTCTGACCTCCATCACGTCTTTGATGACTGGAGTCCATCTGGAAAGGTTGTACGTCTCTTCTTGGGATCGATCTTTTCGGTTTGGTTTGCGGGAGAAGAAACTGGCCTGAACAGAACAGAACTAAAATGAGCAACATGGTGGTTAAAGTGTGGCCCGGGGGCCATTTGGGGCCCCTGGGACAGTTCTGTGCGGCCCATAAATCCTTTTTGTAGGGTGACATTTTTCCTCAAAAATTAAAATACTTTAAAGGGGCAGCTTAATGTGTCTTCTGGGAACATAGCACAATCAAGTATGCTAACTTGTGTTATGAAAATGAGACAAATAACTTTTCAGCAAGATACCAGAGCTTATTTTAAGTCAATACTTCCTTACTATTGATGAAAAAGTACTTGATCCATTGGTACTTTTTCATCAGTGTTTAGGAATCATTGACTTAAAACAAGCTCCTACTTCTTTCTGAAAAGTTACTTGTAAATTAGTCTAGTGTTATTTTAGGAGAACTAAGATATTTGAATTAGAAAATAGACCAAAATATTTTTGTTTTTGCAGAGTGGCTCCTCTGTTAACCTCATAACATCTTAGCAGTGTCTCACTGAGTGGCAGCTCCTATAATGAGCTCAGCAGATTAACAGTTTCAGGTTTTTGCAAGTGTTTGCTAATTGTTGGTGGCTAGTCTGAAGGAGATGAGTGGGGGAGGAGCTGCACCTCGAAGGCGGGGCTAGGTCTAACCAGGCGTTTTGAACAGCTGGATGGTTGCCATGGAGATTAAAGGATTTCATGAAACATGCAAGAAAGAACCAAAGCAACACTAAAAATGTTCTTGCTTCATTTTCTGGCTTTTAGGAAATATAAAGAATTTTAATAATTTTATAAACCATAAAAGTTTTCCCATTTAACTTCAAACAGCGAGAAAATTTAGACTTTTTATTAGTTGTATGAAAATATCTGTTTTTAACTTTAAAAAACATTTTCCAAATTCAGGCTTTTAATCAAATGTTACAAAAATTGCTGTTTGAATAAGAAGCACTTTCAAGGACGTTATGCAGGGATCCAGCACTTTCCTAATTGAAACTCAAGCACTTTCAAGCACCTGTATGAACCTTAAAATTACAGGTTCTGAGCTCCAAGCAGAATAAAAACATCATTTTCTATTTTTAAATCACAGCTTAGAGTGAAAGGATAAAACTTCCTCACATACCGTCGTGATGATGGGGACGCCCAGCTCTTTCCAGTTCAGGATAAACTCTCGTTCGTCCTCGATTTTAACGTGCTGGATAAATTTGTTCAGGTTCTCATCTGTCGTTCCTGTTCACACACAACAAAGCAGAATCAATGAAACATCGATTCAACATTTTACTTAGTTTTAGAAAACAGACAGGGCTGTTTTAATTCACTGCAGTCAATGGAGGCTGGGCTTTGCAGGGTGAGATGAATGTTTTACCGCTCAGGCTGAAGATGTAGAGCAGCACGGCTCTGATCTTGTCATGTTTGCTGAACGGGTTGAGCAGCACCGGCAGCAGAGTCCTCATCGGGTCCTTCACCTTTGTCCCATCCGCATCAGCACCAACAGCCAGGTCCTGCACAAGAAACACAAACATTTAACCTCCTAAAAATACAAATATTATCCAACAGGATAAAACTGAAGGTGCGTGGGCCAAATCTGGCACACTGTAGCTTCTTAAGTGGTCCTCTGGACACCACAGGGACATGATAAAATATCATTATTTTATTAAAATATTTTATCAAATCAAATCAGTTTTTATCCGTTTCCTGCCAAATTACATCAATCAGTCTCTCCAGTTTTTCACGATTCTATGATTTACTTATTTTAGGGATGCACAATATATCTGCACTAACACTGGTATCATCCGATATTTGTCATTTTTTAACATAACGGTATCAAAACAAAAAATAAAACCGGGGCGATATGAACAATCAATATTTAATGCCGTCTGCTTCTGGTACTTGTTTGATCCAAAAATGCCAAAACGGTAGAGAAATATATAAAGTATTGGTAAATATCAGTTCCTGGCAATAACAGCAATATTCACATCAGCTAAAGGTACAAATTTGTATATTGATGCATCCCTAATTTATTTAATTTTCCACTTGGATCAATAAAGTAGTTTTGAATTTGACTGCATTTTCCTGTGCCAATTTATTATTGTGACTTTATTGCAAGTTTTGTGCAAAAATGTTCAAAAACATTGTGTTAAAGTGATACTAACTCCAACCTGCAGGTGGCAGTATTTCTTACTTCTACTCCACAGCTGCCTCAATATTATTTGATATCAAGTTAAAGTATGTGATTGATGCAGCGAGTAACAAAAAGTCACATTTCCTCCAACATTTCTTGGTGCCAATAATTAAAATTGGCACCAGAAAACGAGTGATTCTGATTACAAAAATTCATAAAACAATTACAGAATTCTGTAGGGGCTGAACAGTGTGAAAAGATGTTCAGTATTTAATTTTAATAATCAATTGCAGACATGGGTAATTATTATTATTTTAATTTTGTTAATGGGTTTTATCATCACATTCTGGCCCTTTAAGAACATTCATGATCTTGGTATTTTTCAAAATAAAAATGAGTTTGACAAACCCTGCTCTACAACAAGTGTTCTAGAGAAAAATGAGGAAAGACTAAATGGCCGGGTAATTTCCCACACAAGTATAATGTAAGAGAATATTTTGAAACATAATTTCACAAAAACCACAGGCGAAATTCAGGAACAGAAACAAAAAACCAACTCAAACACGTCTGTGGAAACGTGCCACCAAGAAAAGAAAAGGAAGAGAAGATTTTGTCTTTCAATTCTATGCAAACCACAGGATAATAAAAATACAATCATAAAAAAAATTTAAATTAGAAAAAAAAAAACTTTAGTATAGTTTTTGACACTTTCCACTTCCCTAATTTCCAACCAATCCTATGGATTTTCACTAACAGGCTATTTCCCCCCCCAATATTCACAATTGCTAAAAGAAAAAAAACATCTTCTAGAAAACAAATGAATTAATGAAGTGGAAAAAATATTTATATAAACTTAATTCACACTAAAATACCCAAGAAAACCTGCAAAACCAAATGATCAAAAAGTAGGGTTGAGCCTTTATCATATCGTAAATCATTTATCATGAAAGATTCTTCATAAGATTGATTGATTGTTGTCACAATAAATTCCAAAATAATTCTCTCTATATTGTCTATTTTAATTTTCTCTACTTTTTTCGATGACAGCATCAATAAATACCAGTAAATTTGATTAAATGAAGTCTCCATATTCAGGTTAATGATACCAGTCGTACTTCTGCAAGTATATGTCTTCCAATTTCTAGATAAAACTTCAGCATAATTTCAAAATCAACCACAGTAAGTCCAGACAGACCTGCTCAGCTTTGCAGAGTTTCTCCACATTGTTTGAGAAATGCTTCATGCAGTCCTCAGCCAACTGCAGGTGAATCGTTTTCTAGTTGGGATCAAAACAACAGTTTTTATTTATTATTCTGAGATTCATTTATCATTACTTGTCCTTTGTATTTACAGCCACATCATGAATGAAATAAAGTTCTCATACCTCAGTGAGCTGCTTACGGAATGAGGGCATCTTCTTCATCATTTGTGCCAAGTTGCTTATTGTGATCTGAAAGGATTACATAAAGTTTCAATTAGAAAATGACACCATCCCTGTTTAGTCTGCTTTAATCAAATTTTGGTTTTATTAATTAACCAAACCTTAGTTTGATTAAATAACTCTAGCTTAGAAAGTTTGGTTCGTTTGGGGAGTCGGGAATCAAACTGATGCAAACCAAAACTACAGTGATCTCTTAAGCGGTTTGAATGCATATATGAACGCCAAGCAGACCGGAGACCGCTCTAAAAGCGGACTACGATGCAGGGCATTCTGGGTAAATACAACCAAAACAAATGTGCTAGTCTAGCGCTAGGAGCAGAAATGGCTCGTGGTAGGTGCTCCAGCTCTTTACCTTCCCATCAGGCTGTTTCTTGCTGGCGGATATTTCCTTCACCATCTTAGGGATCTGTCTATAACAAGGCAAAAACACAGAGAAGAAATAAATAAGGAGAACCAGATCATGATAAGCTGAATGTTGGGGAAACTTACTCTGAAACCTCGGCGATGTGATGGTGCCGTAGCTTCACCCACAGCATGTCATCCTCGTTCAGCAAGGCGTGCTTCTCCGAGCCGTCTTTGGACTTGTACCTGCATAAGTTCATCCACATAACTGCATTTAGCTGTCTGCAACAAGCTGAGAGTCAGGTGGAGCTGGAGTGAGGTGCAGGTTTACCTGTAGGTGTCGTTCTGGATATCAATGAGGTCATAGGCCATGGCCTGGTAGGTGAGCTCATGGAGGATGGGGCTTACGGGGTCAAAACCTCTTTCTACTATCAGCAGCTGGGCCTGCGTCTTCTCCTGCCGGCAGAGGGAAAGTCGTTCATTAAAGATGACCCGTTATGCATCGTTGAACAGGTTAGGAAATCTCTATTCAAAACGTTATTTTACACAAAATCAGCCTTTGACAGATTTCAATCTGCTCAGTTCTGCCTCAATGCTTACACTCTCGCTTGAAAATGGCTACAAACAGATATGCGATTACACAACCGTACATCTTTGAAAAGCCTTAGTAGAGCCTCCTCCACAACCAACAAGAATGCAGCAAGTGGATCCAGCAGCCATTTTCCAGCGCATACATAGGTTCCACATGGGTTGCTAGGTAACAGGGCAGGGCTCATCTGGGGTTGCTAGGCAACACCGCAGTGCCCATATGATGCGAGTTGATAATCAGGAGGTTTTTGAAACTTTAACTTTTTGTCAAAACACAGCTGAATGTTTTTTTGTTGTTGTTGTTCTTAAGCATTTAGGCCGTTTATAGAAGCCCAAATGGAAGTACAAAATGTGCAAAATGTGAATTTTTGCATAATAGTACGCCTTTAAAGCACCTGATTTACTTGTAAAAACAGTTTAATGTTTGGTAACAATGCAGGTTTTAATCCCCAAATTTCTGGGAAAACAGCTTTAGGCAAAGGAATAAATGTTACAGATGGGCGTGAAAAAGAAGACTTAGATTTACTCCCAAGGCCAAGACCTGGTTTAGTTTCTGTTCTTCTTTGTTCAGCAGACGTCTCACCTTTTTCTTCCCACTGTCGTCCAACTCGTAGTGCCTGGCCAGCTTGTTGTCCACCAGCTCTGCTAGAGTCTTGGCGTTCTGCATGTTGTTGTCTCTAGATACAAGACATATTGTTATACGCAGGAGTCGCATACGAGACGTAAACAAGATAAAAAGTTATTAGTTAGCCTGGCAGCTACTTGATATAAAAAGACTTTACTGAGACCTTTTTCAAAAGACGTTTAGAAATAAGTTGTTTCTCACTTATTTCTAAGACTGTCAGAAAAGATGGTCAACTGCTAAAAATGGTAATTTCTTTTCAAGAATAGCACTGACAAGTAAACAAGACATTTGAAATAACAACAAAACACTTCTCTTGTCCAGCAGTCATTGTGCAGCGCATAAAGCGGTAAAACCAGCTAACCGAAGCCGGAGTTCCGCTTAGGTTGCTAGGTAACAGGGCTGGGCTTAGCTGGCGTTGCTAGGTAACGGCAACTCCAGCAGGACAGTTCAAATCAACACATTTTTAGGAATTTTATTTTATTTTTTGCTTTGAAAATCCTTTTCTTATCCTTATAAAATGTGGAATATATAAAGTGTCGCAGCGTTCTAAGTTTCAAAACCAAAATTTTTCAAGAACGGTCAGGGTGGTGTGACCAAACATGTGGTTTGGTTTTTTATCGGACTTCCAACTTTATCATTTGAAAAAAATATATGTGCTTTATTTCTTGCAAAAATATACACAAAATAATAACTAAAATCTCTTACAACTTAGATGGAGATGAAAGTTAACTTAATGTGATGTTCAAAAGGTGGTCAAAACCACCATCACACCAAACATTAGCCAAACTAAAGGCATCCACCCCCTGGTGTGTCCTTAATCACTTAAATTAGTGGGAAGGCCTAAAACTTATCAAAGTGATCTAAACAATACCAAATATAAAAAATTATTACAGATTTTGGCTCCACACAAAGTGAAGTATATCCCAACTGCCCAAAGAAAAACTAAATGGATGGAACTTAACAATTACAAAAATTCAAAATAAGTGGCCACAACACAAAGTACTGAAATACTTTTCATGTTTCTTACCGACCTGGAAATGATTAAAACTTTCCAGCAACTCAGAAAACATTCCTTTAACGGGAAGAATTCATAACAAAACAAGTGATGTCTATTAGAACCGGCAACAGTTTGGGACAAGAGAAGAAGTTGTGCTTGGGGGCTGAGATGTGCTGTAACCTAAGCAGAGAAAGCGACTCTTCTCTGCTTACTTCTTGTATCTGACCCCCGGGTATTCATTCAGGGTGGCACACAGGGTCACGAGCTGGTCTGCCAGAGTCTCCAATGTCTTGCTTTTGTCCTGACTGTGAGGACTGTAGATTCTCCGGAAAGCCCCCGGATCGTCACATGTGAA
Source organism: Poecilia formosa (assembly GCF_000485575.1). Classification (NCBI taxonomy): domain Eukaryota; kingdom Metazoa; phylum Chordata; class Actinopteri; order Cyprinodontiformes; family Poeciliidae; genus Poecilia; species Poecilia formosa. The sequence continues at coordinate 421,378 of NW_006800358.1, forward strand.
CACCTGGAAACCACGCAGGAGCAAATTAGGATCAGGTGGAATATAAATGAAGAGATGTTTATTTTTTTCAGATATTCAAATGTTAAAAAGGGAAGCTCATTATTTTAGATTCATTACACAGATTCAGTCATTCATGTCCGATAATTTTGATAATTATGCTAAGCTTGTAACTATAAGCAATAAAGCAATTAATCACATGATAAATTAAGTTGAGTCCAGAAATGTTTATTTAGACCGCAGTCATTAAAGAGATGCTATCATTGGAAAGCTTTTCCGTTTTGAAGTAGTTAGTTTGCACTACCTGCCCCTTTTGCCTGTTTTCCTTGTCGAAGTTGAATTATTAATATTTTTTACAGCAATTTTGGCTAAAGAGATTCATGTTCTTTTTTAATAATTGTTGTTTTGTTTATTTTGGGTCTTTAGAATGTTTTCCAGTGTTCAATGTTCTTTAGGAATTTACGTTTTTATTTATTTTTGTGAGGTTATACTTGCATAAATATCCCAATATCATTATTATATTAATTGAGAATTGTCTGAAAATTATAATGCTATCGTTTATTGATATAAATTCTGGAACAATTTATTGTTCAGTAAAACTAGTTATCATGGCAGGTCTAATTACATCTAATGACAACCAGTTTTTTATTTTTCTTATTTCAGTAATTCAAGAAAACCACCATTTTCTGTTTATTCAGTCAGTACTTAATGTAGCCAATAAAAATAATTATATGTTTCTTATCAATTCAGAATGTAATGAAAAATGCATCCCTTTGTGTTATGGAGAGACGCTCGTGACAACAGAAAACTCATGTTTTCAAGAAAATGGCGGCTTATCATTTAATCGACTGATAAGAGCAGTCGACTCATTAATTGGTAATATGCATTACCAAATGCAACAGTTGTAGTCTATAATCCTTGAATGTTGAATAGGTTTTGTTTGAAAAGAGTTTTATTTTTAAGTCACACTTTTTTCTTCCACTCAACTTCTCACTAATGCAGCTGTCTGACAGCCAGTGACCTGTTCCCAACTAGGGTAACAAGTAAGCTAAGAAGTTTAAGTTTTGTATTTGCTGCAAGTCATTTAAATCAGTGGTCCCCAACCCCCGGTCCGTGGACCGGTCCGTGGACCAATTGGTACTGGGCCACGCAAGAAATAATTAAATATTTCCGTTTTATGTATTATAAAAGTCTGGAGGATCTTTTATTATGAAAATCCTTTAACCGGATTCTCTCAGTTACTTGCGCGCCAACGCTGAGCCACAAACAGAAAAATGAGTAAGAAACGGATCAGATGTCTTTGGCCGCTCTATTTGCTGCACTATGATTTGGAGGTGACTATGTTTTTTTATAGTTAACATTTTAACTGAATAAACATAAACGTATATAATAATGACCTTTACATACAATAATAAACATTTCCACATATTATATCCGATATCCACCAGACTCTCAGTTGCGCGATATCAATCAATCAATCAAATTTTATTTGTATAGCACATTTCAGCAGCAGGGCATTTCAAGGTGCTTTACATAATTAAAGAAAAAAATATAATAAAATAAAAAATAAGAACAATATGTCAGATGTGTCAGCTGTTTGGGATTCCCCTCTGTTCTTACGTCACCGCGCTTTCTGATTGGCTGCCTGTCACATTCAGCAGGTTGTGTTCTTGTTCCCAGTCAGGGAAAACCCCACAGGCTGCGATAAAAGGGCCAAATTGGGCATATTCAAGATTTATCGGGAACACCAACATGTAGAAGCCTTATCTGACGGTTTACCGCCTCTGGGCCGCAGCAAAAATTTCCAAGTCTTGACCGGTCCGCGACAATAAAAAGGTTGGGGACCACTGATTTAAATGATTAGAAACTTTGACAGCATTCTGGTTCGTTTTAAGTTCTAAAATCAGATTAAAACACAGAAATGGTAACAGAAAGCAGACAGGAAACCTAAATGCAGAGACATTCCTTTCATTATTAAAAAGCAGGAAGCACACAAGGTTACTACATCATAACTTTAAGCAACCAACACCCATAAAAGTTTCCCTCAGAGGATTAAAATGTGTCCTTCTCTGCATTATCTAAAAACTTTGCAACCTGAGAAAAAGAAACCCCTAAGAATAAAAAGAGGAACCAATTATTAAAATTATTATGAAAGTAAACTGAAACCATTTACCTGTGCTTCTTGTGGTAAGAAGGAAATGTTTATTTCCTTGCAGACCCGTATGTGCTTTGCACAGGAACTCTTCATCTTGTTGAAGAGGTCATCTGGACAGTCTGTGGAAACCAAACAAAACCGTCAGCTTCCATCCTGACATCCAGAAACATCTTTTTATATAATCTACAGGTTACTTACAGTCTGTAAAATAAACATAAGCTGATTTGTATTTAGGTTTGGACTTGAAGTCAGCTATAAAGGCATCCACACACTGAAAACAAGAAAGTTTTAGTCAAAATTCTTTAATAATAAAAGTTTATGCCGTTATATTAGCGTTATTACGGTAAACCTTGGAGGTTGGTGTCATGAAGTAGATGGCCTTCATTTCAAGAACAGGCTCCCTGCTTTTGAACAGATCCTCCACAACTAAACAGAGAGGACATTAACGTCAGAAAAATGCACCAAACAACATCATGTGTTTCAAACCCAGGGCGCGGGGGCCAAATCTGCACCGCCACAGCTTCTTATGTGGCCCTCTAGACTCCAGAGGAGCGGAAACCTTCAACATAACATTTATATGGTAAAATATTATTTTATCAATCAAATCAAAGCAGTTTTTATCTGCATGCTGGCAAATTACATCAATCAGTTTCTCCAGTTTTTTGCAATTCTGCAATAAAAATCAAATTATTTTTTGTTATTCTTGGAGGGACTGATCAATGTGAAAAGAAATTCTGTTATATTTCATTTAAAAAACTTATTGAGTGCAGACAAAGCTATTTATTAATATTTTAACAGGTTTTCTCTCCAGCTCTTGGTGAAGGTGGGAGTTTTTTTCTCTGCTCCGTCACTAACCTTAATTTACAACAGTTTTAGATCTAAAAACAGTTGGATCTAAAACTGTTTTTAGATCAGCTTTTGCCCTGCTTGCTCTGTTTTTGTGCTGCTTTTCTGGAGCCTTTCTTTGCACATCCTCCGAATCTACAAATTATGGATCTGGTCAACTTGTCTCTCAGTGCAATTCATAATCCTGATTAATTATCTCCTGGACAACAAAGTCTGACTGCAAACATTGTGACCTACTTGTTATTCTCTCCTCCATCAGGTCTGACATTTTGCAGCATGATGACAGAAGCTTGGTGGTGAATGGGTCTAAAATCAGAATCTGAACAGAAATTCAAAACAACCAGTAAACACCAATTCTGGCCTAAATTACTGTTGCACAGTCAAGCCTAAAAGTTTGTTTTGAGTCATAACAGATGGAAAATTTCTGCTCCTACCTTCCATACTTCAGATTTTTTGCAGTCTGCAATTATTGTATCTTTTATTCCTGGAGAGACACAGAATATCAGTTGTCACACAAAATCAAAAGTCAACTCAAAAGCCAACATGCTGAGTACAAAACTCCAGTTGGTAAATTATGGCAACATTTAGTCAACAGTATGTACAATCAATAATTATGATCTAAACAAATAATGTGGCATTTACCTAATCTAAAATATGTAATTTTTAATGTTAAAAACCTCATCCTACTCAGTTGCTTATTTCTTTTTAATCTGAGTATTAATTACTATTTGTATTAATTATTTTTGTTACTGTTCATTTGCCCTCTTTTATATGGTGTCCTATTATATTTGTATATATTTTGTTTACCTTTGTGTGATTCTGAATTATTTAATTTGCATTCACTTTGCTCAATCAAAAACTTTTACTCCATCACTAAAAAGAGATTGAAGCATATAATTTAAGACTGAATTAGCATTTTAACATTAGATTATGCTCTTCAAAGTAAAGGTACTATGTAAACAGATCAACAGACTTTGTGTTTTTTATGTAAAGCACTTTTAATGCCTTGTTGCTGAAATGTGTTATACAAATAAAATTTGATTGATTGGCTGAATGAATACAACAACAAACTCTTCCCGTTCTCCATTAAGCTCCATTATTAACCAAAATTGGTTGGATATTCATTCAACTTCACGGGAAGTTAGGAGGAGAAAAGGAAATGATTGTTTCAACGCTGTCAGACATATATCCAACAAACATTGCTTTTCCAAACGCTTACAACAGTTTTATAAATAAAGAAACTCGCTAATCTCAGCCATCTAGCTTTGTTATCACAACGTGCTAATCTTTAATCGGAGCAAACTTGTGAAGGTGACAGCAGTTTGTCTCAGTCAGTCGTGGTTTTTCTTAGGGAATAAGGTGGGGCTCCAAGCTATACACAAAATGACTTTACGGTCGCTACTCTTAGACAAAAGTCGGATAATTAACCAGCACAATTATCGAGTCAAGTTTACGTAAAGTATAAATGCATAAAAACAGTAGGGAAACTTACTTTTCCAAACTATTCGCTTAAGCCCGTGATCCGAGACTGCTGCCATCTTGTTTTCCTCTTTTTTTTTTTTTTTCCACTATTGCGCCTCTTTTTCCGGTCTGTTTGACGCACGCTAGATTGCGTCACAAAGGGCGCGACAGGGTGATTGTAGTTTTTTTAAATTGAACCTGAAGACGCCCTTTCATATTTTTTGTGCTGCTGACAGATAGGTAAATAAGAAAGTAAATAAATAAACATCTACTTACGTAATGAGAAAATTTATATTTTGTGAAAATACGGATAAGAAACTATTACTAATACTAATAAAGGTATTTTCTAAAATATCAAATTTTAAAGAATAAATTGAAGATGCTAAAATGAAAGGATTTAAGAAATAAAAACAAAAGAATATTAATAACAATAATTATTTATATTATACATTTGTATATTTATTTCCATGATATAATAAGCCCAATATATTCCAATAATTCCTTATGCATAATCGTAAGCATAAGGAAATAATTGTAAGCAATTGTAGAAAATAAATGTTTTCCGCAAAAAGCATGCGTAAATTATTTGCAAAGCAATTTGCAAGTAGCAAAGCAAATAACTGTTTCACCATGCAGTGTTTCTTTTTTATTATTTGTTTTATAGTAAATATATAATAATGGCACTTTAAGCTGCAATGAAATCTATCTTCTTTAAACATTGTAAGTGAATACATTTCACTTATAATGTGGAAAAAGCTCAGACATTTCGCTGAAAAGTTACTTTCTTTTTTGCAACGTACATAAAAGTCACAACTGATGACTGTCCTTTAAACCCAGCGTAACTGCACGGGCACCCGCCGTTACTTAGCAACCCCAGCGCAGACCATCACCTAGCAACCCCAGCAGAGCTCCGCCTGGCGGGCCACTGTACTTTGTTATGATTGGACCTTTGCCTCAAAGAGGGAGGAGCTGAATCCAGACGTATTAATAAGAACAAACACTTTATATTTTAAGGATCAGTTGAAGATATCAGGGAGGAATGTGGATGAATCAAAAAGAGGCATAAGGTGAAAAGGAAGAGCTTCAAGAAACAAATCAAGAATGGGCGGTATGAAGTGGCTGGTGTTTTTGGTCTTTCTCAACATATATTCACAGGTAATCTGAAGCAATTTTACTAATTAGCGACAGACTCCTCTTGTTACCACTTTACAATAAGACTTTACTTATAGATGGCTAATAAATGTTATTTATTTATCTCTAAACTCTTTCTAAATAATTAGTAATTGTTTATTATACATTAATTAAGGGTGAGAAGGAGACAAAATATAAGTTTCTAATCAAATAGAGAACCAAGTCTGCTCACCTATTTATTTTATCCAGAGTTGTTACATTACACCTTATAAACAGAATAAGCATTTGTGGACTTAATTTTGTAGCCTTGTCACCTTGAATTAATGCATAATAAACAGTTAGTAATTATTAATTAACTGTTTAGCAGAGTTGTGTAATAGCTAGATAGATTTGCTCAATTACATTTACTTGAGTAACTTTTTTGAAAAAAAAAACTTTTATGAGTATTTTTACTACACTGTACTTTGTATTTTTGCTTAAATAATTTTTAATGACGTAAGGCTACTTTACTTGGGTAAAATGTCTGTATTCTTTACTGACTGAATGAAAAACAAATGTTTTAACCAAAGATTCACCAGACATAGACACACACCTGCAGTTTTTGTTAAAGTTTCACAACTTTAATATTGATTTGAAAAAAAATTATTTTGCCTGATTTTGTTATTTTTTTGTTACTTATATGAATTATTATAATTTTCGTCTGTAAAATACCAAAATTATAAAAAAATATTTGAAGTAGAGCAACTCTTGAGTTTTTTTCTTACTTGAATTTTTGGGTACTCTACCCACTGCTGGTATTTATAGATGAATTAATAGCATATCTATAAACTAAATATTATCCATCTATGAGGGGAGCCTTATTATTAAGTGGTACCCTTCTTTTTAACTTAGGCAAAAAGTATTAATGGCATTTTTTTTCCTCCTATAAATTTGCAGGCAGCAGCACAATCAGGTACTGTTTGTTGTCCTATCAGGATAATAATGCATTTTTTTTTTTTATCACAGCATTCAAACACACAATAATGTGTTATTTTTCTCATCAGGCATCCAGGTGTCTGTGTTCTCCACCACATCCAAGACCGTGATTCTCAGATGGAGCAGTTATTCCGGAGCTGCTTCATACAAAGTATCTGCTGCCCTGTCAAGCTCACCCAACGATCCCATCGCTTTCGTCATGTTTGGTCCAAATACGGTGATGGGCTCCATCAGTTCCCTGTCCCAAGGTGTAGCCTACACCTTTACTGTTGAAGCATTGAGTGCAAACCAGACTGTACTGAGCTCAGCATCAACCAAAACATCAACAGGTGAGCAAAATGTAGTCAATTTTCAGCAAAGTGTGAAAAAATAATTGTTTAAAAAGTGTGAATGTGACTCAGGGAACATTTCTGAAACTTACAACAAGGTTCATAATCTTCATACCCAAAAATTGAACTAAAGTCAGAGTAGCTACGGTAACATATTTTTACTTAAGTAAAAACAATAAAGTATTTGGTAAAAAGTCTAAGGAAGTGACCAGACTAATTTCTCATTATCTAGAACAGGGGTGTCAAACTCAATTTCCCCGAGGGCCACTTCAGCATATTGGCCCCCCTCAACGGGCCACATTGACGGTACAAAT